>NW_018108247.1:0-7278 GCF_000183805.2 Loa loa
AATAATAATAACAATAATAATAATAATAACAATAATAATAATAATAACAATAATAATGATAACAATAATAATAATAATAATAATAATAATAACAATAATAATAATAATAATTAATAATAATAATAATAACAATTGATAATAATAATTAATAATAATGGATTTACTTTCTAAAATTAACTTTTGGTAGTAGATTCAAGTAATGTCATGGTAGAAGATAGTGCTTCTCCACACTATTTTTTTTTGAAAGAAATCTAAGGCAAGCTTCTTTTATTTCTATCGAATTTCTTATTTTCAGATTTTATTTGCCCTCTTAAGTGGTGAAAAATTGGCACTTTGGTCAGTGGAAGAGAGGAAGAGTTTGGGGAAAGATTTACTTAAAAAACTGAATTTACTACGTGTTTGCATGCAAAGGCAAAGTGCATCATGGAAGACAGAACATAAAAAGTAAGTTGTAACCTTTACTATCGTTTTGATCTTTTTATGCAGATCAGTAGAGATTCAGGAAAAAAGATTCTGGAATCTGACTATTGAAATCTTAATCTTCACCAGGCTACATGATTTCCCTTATTTTCTTCCGTATCATTTTTGATATTTCATTATCAATGATCCCAATACTACGTAGAAACCTCAGATGATATGAACAGGGTGGACAAATTCGAATACTCTCTGACTTACGATATTGTGACACTGATCTCATTAAATTTATTAAGTAAAAGGAGAAAGAAGAGAGTATTTCCATGTCTTTATTCACTTTTTTTTGCAAAAATAAATTTATAGCATTGGGGATTGTCAATTGTTTGGTGAAAGTGTTCCACGTAAAACAACCGTAAACGATTCAAACGATCCAATGCTATGTGTGTACGACGTTGAAGGCCGATGGCTTAAATGCAGGAATTATAAAGGTACATTACATGAAAAATGGTTTTCTCATATTTATATATTTCACTGTTTTTATGCAACTCCCTTCAATGTACTTGTTCAAGCTATTGCAAAGTTTAAATTCATCAGTTCCTGTCAACTACAGACATTTTCAGGTAAATTGTTAAGCTTCTTGTCATCAAAACGAAGTGACTCATTTCCTACTGACTATGCACTGATTCAGTACGTTATGGCACAGTTAACAGATTTGTGCTCAATCGTATATTTGGCAAAATATACCGATCCAAACGAATTACGAGAACACTTACAAATAGAAGAAGATGATTTTAAAATGATTATCAATTTATTGGCTGAAATCGACTTCTTGAAATATGGTTGGATGAAGGAAAAGATGAAAAAGAAGAGAAGCTTAGGAATGATTGCTGTTAAAATTTAAGTTCATTTATATTTTGTGTGAATCTGTATATTCCTCAGCGTTTGTAAGTTTATCGATCTTTGATATCTTCATTGATCAGTTTGGTTGGTCAAAACGCAAATTTGCAAAATTCGTCCCTACATCCAAATAATATACCATTTTTACCAATAAAACACAACTTTAAGCTTCGGCTTTCCGATTTTTTCTTACGAAAATTGAAGTTTCAGGAATGCTTTGAATTCAGCAAAAAGAAAGGAAAAAAAATCTGAATGATAACGAGGCAAGAGAGCATTAACATAAAACTGAAAATAAGTGGTTTGCTATGATCGCATTATTTTTTTCTGACGGAAGGTAGAAGTTTGCAAGTCCTGCGTCTAACTCCCTCTTTCTTGAAGAAAGGGAAAAGAAATGTTGTTTGGCAGTTTTATTGAAGAAATTTCCACGTCAAGCTAACGAAATCAGGGTGATTTATTTAAGTTGCTAATGATCGTTGGTGAATTTACATAATTGAATGGTCAGCAATCTTAACAAATTTTTGGTCCGACACAATTTCATCTCTCACGACTTTCTCTATTTTTGTTTCTGTGACATATTTTATGTCATTTCGATATCACATCGAAAGTTCCTAGTTCACCTTGGCTTGTGTCCATCATGTTAATTCAATGCGAATCAAAACCACAAATTGCACTCATTTGTTAAAAACTCGTTTTTACATAACATAGAATGAGGAATTCTAACAGTTCTAACATCTTACTATTATCATTCAAAAACGGTACGAGAAAAAGGAAATCTTGATAAATGTTCCAGCTATAATAGAAATTTAATCCAAAAAGCAAATAATTTTATTTATATAAGGAAACTAAAGGAATTAAATTAAATCAAATTATAAGGTCTGTAATAATAATTTTTAAGGTGTGAATGGCTTTTGTGTACAATAAGTATGCAAAATTTAACTTAACATTTAATTAAGATGATTAAAAGAATAATAATTTCGGATTAAAAGTGGAATTCTGAATTTAGCTTTAACACTATTTAGATTGAATTTTGTTAATGCAATCTGTTTTGCCATTTTTCTCCTTTCGAATTATTTCTTCTTTCTTGATCGTTGCTATTTATAGGAAAAAGAATATTACGTATTAATTAAATAAATAGCTAATTGAATGCTGAGAAATTGTCATACTATTTATTGCTGTTTAATTTGAGCAAATTACTAATTTATTCTGGATATTCTGATAGTAACTATATGCTACCAAAGAAAATAAAGAGAACTAATTAGTCTAATTCTTTATTAGGGTCACTTTAGGGACATCAAAATATTAGAGTCCTTTCTTTTTTCTTATTTTTATCCTTTTAAAATTTGTCAGATGTTTTCATTTCTAATTTATTTCAAAAACAAAAAAAGAGAAAAGAAAAAAACATTTCTTAAATTTCATTTTATTATTCTTCAATGACAACAGGAAAAGGATGCAAAAAATAACGAAAAAGTGACAATATGATACTACATTTAAATTGTCATTGGATTCATTTAAATATGAAATTGAAAAACAAACAACTTAACAAGATAAGATGAAAATTATTGTTGGATTTGATAAATTACTGATTCACTTGCAACTTCGTGCATTTTCTTGTTGTAAATTAAAATGTCATCTGAAAATATCGAATAATTGAAATTACAAAAGGAACATTAGCATGCTATAGTATGCTTAAGTTATTTAAAACATTTCTGAAGGAAATAACGGAAATATCAGATACATTTTCTAGAAGAAAAAAAATATTACCAAACAGCAGGAAAAATTTGAATAGTGGTGTTGTTAATTAACATCTTACATCCTGCATCCTGCATCTTGCATATAGGTAAGTCACAAGAATGCAGAAGGAGGAGAGAGATCAAAGAAGAATAACGATATTAAAAACATTCGAAATATTTTGTAAATTATTTGTTCTACAAATTATGAATTTGGATTCTTATCCATTCTATATTCCATGTTTGACTTAAATAACTTAACAAGAGAGATTACTCCTTTTCCGATTTATTTTTTTTTTCATTTCAAATTTTTGAAGGGAAAAAAGTTTACATTTAATATATGAAATTACGATAGGACAGTTTCCCATTGTGTTTCTATTTCCTTGAATTGCCATACGATTGGTTGGCCATAATGCTTTGCTCGAATATCGGTTGTAGCCCAACTAGAAAGCTTTCCAAAGTTTCGGTACACGAATTTTGTTACATAATAAAAAATATTATTGATAACGAAACTTTTTTTTAAAAAAAAAGAAAAAAGACCAGTATTACATAAATTAATGATAATTTGTTGTGATATTACCTGAAGACAGGAAGAGGATCATAAGTTGGTCCACCCCATGCTTTAAAACGAAGATTCTTGAACAACTGATAATTTGTTCCCTGAGAAGCGTTTTATTTCATTTAAATCCATTAATTATTATTATTAATTGAATTTCAATTGTTGAAAAATACACCTAGAATAAATGGGTATAAAAAGAGCTATAAAAATGAGATGATCTAATTAAAGTGAACAATTTTACATGATTCTTAATTTATATTTCATAATTAGCTAATCTATCATTAATGAGAGTTGCAGATTTCATAAGGTAAAATATGAACGGATGAAATTATTTGGATTTTAATTACAAAAAAATTACTTTGTAATCGATACTACCATGATTTCGATGACCCATTCCACTAATTTCATATGTACCATTAGCCGGATTCAAATCTCCACGTGTTGAAATGCTTGCTTCTGCTGAATATGGTGGTATACATTTACATTTGCTGAATTTCTCATGCTTATAATCATTGTATCTGGAAAGAAATTTGTCCTCTTAGAAAGTTTTGATATTTTCTTTTTTTTTGGAAAGCTTGTGAAGAAATTACTTTTAATTACCTCATCAATTTTTGTAAGCTATCCAAATTGGTAACTTTGTAATGATCACGATTGAAAATTTTAGCGCGTGGACAACTTTCCCATTTGTACCAATCCGATAATTGACCTTTTTGCTTGAAACCAGTTATTTCACTGATCGTATCGAAATACGGAATATTGTAACTTGGCCAATATGAGTAATTCTTTAGAAACCATGTCATATCATGAGCAATTATTAGTCCACTAAATATATTTTAATTAAATAGTTTGAAAAATTAATCCTTAAATTAATGTGCAAGAAAATTTGAGAAAGAGAAATCTTTTCATAATTTAATGATTGAAAAATTCCAACCATGCAGTTGAATAATTGACTTGTATTTGCTAATTGACATGGTTTGTCAAAAAAAAAAAGGCTGAAGTTGAAAACAAAAATGATATTATTACTGTCATTACTAGATTAAAGATGTTCCATTACTGCATTATTAAAAAAGGGCAAAATTGGGGTATAACAAGCTATAACATATATTTTGAAAATGTTTCAAAAAGTTTTAAGGAAAAGCTTTCCTTAAACTTTCTGTCCTAATTATGAATATAAACTGATTAAGAGATAACAGTAATAGTAATAGTAGCATGAAAAGAAGTGATATGATAAGTGATAAAAAAATCATCCTAATTATTATCCATTAAAATGAAAGAAGCCAAAAGAGGATGGAAGAATCATTGTAAAGAAGTGTTTTTTTAATTTTTACAAAGTTAAAAAAAGTAATATTTAGAAAGATTTCTTTTCCAATTCATATTTTTGAACAATGCATACGGTGCTTGCTCCAAAACCCATAAAAGGTCATTGGGTGGAGGTTCTCTGTTTGGTTTGAATAATTTATAATCAACCACACTCCACTGATTATTGTAAGTACCCGAGTTGTATCGTGCAAATATGTGCACCCATTGTTTTGCGGTACTGAAAAAAGAAAGTGTTAGATTTAATTAATGAAAACTGTAGAAATAGCTATGTAATTTAAATTTAAAACAAAAAAAAATCAAATTACAACTTTAATTAGGCAGGAAAGGAGAACAAGGCAAATAACGTATTACTTCATGTTCTTTATGAAACAGAAAAAACAACTTCATTTTTTTGGAAAGAAAAAGAAGGTAATAACAAACTTTGCAAGCCGTGTAGCAATAATACTACGAATCCAACAATGTAATTGTCCTTCTGTTCTGACTGCATCATACAATAGCTGATTGAATACGTTAATTGTCGTTTCAATTATTGCCTGGTATTATTTTGAAAAATATTATAATTAAGCGGTAATTAATTAAGTTTCAAATTTCTAATAATCCACACTTTACCACATAAATATAACATTTTTTTAATGGAGATATGTGTAAAAATCAAAATAATCAATAATTTATATTTTCGCCATTACACTGATCATTTTTCTAGCACGCATAATATTTCAATAAAATAATAGCACAATACCAATCCAGAACTTCCAAGGACAAAATCATCCAATGATGTGAGTGCACCTGGATATGACGAGAAAGATGTTGCATAACCAGGTACCTTTTGTTCGTCTGTAATAAATAATATTATACTAATAAAAAATATACTAATATACTAATAGAACCATTAAACTTTTTAATTTTCAATCATAATGTCCATTACAATAATATATAATATATATACTACATAAAGTATAAATTTACAACAATATGCTTTATATATGTAATTCATCAAGGAGAACAAAATATAGTAATGAAATAATTTTTATGCGTTTTTTTGAAAAATATTTTCTAACAAATTATAATATTGCGTTTGTAGCATACATAGGGAGTTTATAGCTTTATTAATTAGGAATTTTACGACTTAAATATTTCAGCATTACAGTAATCCAAACTAAATATTCTCTTTCTTTTTCCTTTCTTTTCAGCAAAAAAAATCTTTATGTAGAATTGACATTTGTAACAGTTAATCATAGTTAATTAGTGAAAGATATTAGCTTGAAAGTTGAAAGTTTATTTCATATCATTTACGTTTCGGATATGAAAAAAAGTTAAGAATTGTCGAGATATTAATTGTTTTTATGACATTGCATATTCTACAGCAATAAGTTTGAATGTTAAAAAGGAAAAAAAGAAGTACCACTTCTATTTTAAAAATTAATATATTTGAGGAAAACAAAATTACCAAATGCAAATTTATAAAACTTAAGAATTCGATTCATCGTTTCATAACCGGACATGGAAACATGAGCAATGAATAAGTCAGCATTATTCGGTGCTAATTTTACCAAACCAGAACAATGACTTGCATCAGTTTTATTTTTACCAAATATCTTTGCTAAATCAATGAAGTCACCAGCAAGTTGGATCATGCTATAAAAGTATGAAAAATTGAAAAGAAACAAACTGCAAATTTCAATAAATCTTATCAAAAATCAATTATTTTTTCATTGCCAAAAATTAAACTTTCTTCAGTATTTAAACTGAAAATAATTCAATTTTAGAGTTTTTTTGGATTGAAATTTAATGAAGAAATACATTTAGAAAATCGACAATAATATTAAAGGAATATTTCAAAATTGGTAATTGTTGAAATTTCGAAATAGGACGACATGGGAAAGAAAACAAAAAACATTCCGAAAAACGGCATAAATTATCAATAATTAATTTCAAATATTTCTATCATGACAATTTCTCATTGCATAGCCTTAAATAGTATTAAAACTTACTAAATTGCTGTTAGTTCGAATGAAATTATTGGTTTATATATGGTAGGTGATTTCTTGAAATATCCATTATTCATTCCTGTTAGCTGCGCAAATGTTAAATTCACCTACAAAATAATGATATATTATTATTTAAACAATATGTTCGACTTTTTAATTTCTAGTCTTCCAAACTTTTTCCGACAAAATATGTAAATGAAGAATTCTGATAAATATTACCTATAAATGGTAAATTACAACTAAAGACTAATAAAGATTGGAATCACTAGTATATTATATATATATATATATATATATATATATATATATATATATATATATATATATATATATATATATATATATATATATATATATATATATATATATATAT
>NW_018108247.1:8306-28601 GCF_000183805.2 Loa loa
TTATCACATTTGTTGTCTACCTGAAATTACATGAAATTATCGCAAACTTTCCTCACATGAAATTTACATCACCATCCAATTATCATATTTATTAATATCTGAAGTTATATGAAACAATTCATATATTACTTTATTATTATATTTATTCCCATTTACATTTCCATTCCACGTGTAATTACGTGAAACAATCATAGTTATTTCTTCTTAATAATTCCACTCAAATAGTTCAAGTTAGTTTTTTGTTAAAATTATAATTTGTAAAGGAAGAAAGGAAAAAGTAATCATTACGTCATTGGATAGCAATGTATAGCTGTTCTTTTCATTATCGATTATTGTACGATCACGTAATCCAATGAAATTTTCACGTTCAAATAACAATAATGATTGTGATGAATGTAAGACAAATATTACTAAACAGAATTCACAAAACATCATAATGCAACAACAAGTGCTGCAATAAATGAATCAATAATGTATTGAAAGATGAATTGTCATCATCAATCATCCCTTTCTCCCTCTATTTCAAATCATCAATAGTTCCCTCCTTTTTTGTTTTCATAAAAATATGTCATCTTACAAGTGACCCTTCGTTTTGTAAAATTTTCAAAAATTTTGTAAATTCCTTATCAAACTTACAAACATCATCTATGTTTATTTATTGTAAAATGAGATTTTTGCAAAATTTTTCCGTTAACAGAATAAATAATTAAAATATATGTCTAAGAAAAAAGTTCACCTTCAGTGGTAAAAAACATAACTTTATTGTAATTTAATTACTTATGTCTTCTTTTTTAAATCTCTTCCCTTTTAATATAATATGATTATTCCTATATTTTAACTGAATACTTTTCCTTTCTTCAACTTATTTTTCATAGCCAACATATTGCAAAAAGTTCCGCTGAAGATTAGCTATGAGAAAAGAATATTCATCATGATTTCACAGCCTTCAATCTTTATTTGACGCCAACACCGCTTCATCTCTCAAATCACCTCTTCTTTCACCACAAAAAAAAGGTCTAAATTGAATTGTTCTTCATTCCAGCACTTTGATGACTATGACAGATGATCCAAAAAGCATACATCTATACTAAGAATGAATCAATATGACCAAAAGTTAAAGAAATTATGTGAAAACTTCACTCTGAAAATGAGCATGCATACTTAGATGTATTCCCCGATTACCTTTCTGATACGCTTTACCGCTGCGACAGACTACTGAAATACATCATCGCAGGCATTATCGTATCGTTAAGGGTAATAAGGATAAACATACGAAATATGATTGGAGATGTGGAAACAAAGCTTTGAAGTACGAGAAACCTGTAGAAATGCAACCATGCTCTGATACTTTGATTTATCAAGATACAGAATGAAACATGGAAAGTCAACAACGTAGAAAATATGTGAGGAAATGAACTGAATAAATTGCATAAGTGATACTTAAGATCAGGTTCCTGAGACCTATAAAAAATCGCCAATATTTTGAGCATTAAAAGTGAATTTTTTTTTTCTTTTTCTTTAATCGTCTGCCAGCTCTTCTCATTCCCAATAAAATGTACGCGATTTCTAGTATGTTTTGGAATCAGACAAAATTACCGTTCAAGATGTCAAGAAGATTTGTTACAATGCTAACATGCTATCTTCCACAAGCAAGTATGGCATTCCACTAAAGACTACGACAGGATGAATATATTTATTAGTTATGTTGGAGAATTTCTTAGATGTAATAAAGGCAAGTAAACTATGAAAGTAAACTTTTGTGGTAAATACCTAAACTGCTTAAAAAGTTCAATTAAGCAAGATAAGAGTTACTGTCTTTATCTCTATCTGATAAACTATAATCAATGTCTTTATCTCTTTCTGATAAACTATAATCAATCAATGTTTGGTGATCACAACTGTAAAATTAGTAGCTATGTAACGAAAGACTTTTGTCTTCTGACACGTAATAATATTAGTAACACTCGAAAATATCTCATAGCAATTATTAATAAAGTATCGGTCGCAAAGAATAATTTCTAAACACAACGAAAAATTAGAGCTTTCGAACTGCGATTGGAAAATAAGCACATCACATATTTACAACATTTACAGTAACGGCATAAGATTATCATAACACCAATTCGTGAACATGAAGGTCACTTCCAGTAGCTACGAGAATAGCAGCATTACCGGAGAAACCACCCAAATTGGATGCATAAGCAAGTCTCGGCTTCCGCGATGAATTCCTTGGGTCATGACTCGGAAACTCACATAACTTCTCTCCATTATAAGTTGACCAAGCTCGTGTAATTCCGTCTGAGGTAGCTACAATGAGATTCTTCATGACTCAAATTTTTACATAATCGGCAATTCGACACAAGTTTGGCACTACTTTTTAAACATCTATGAAGACAAAAAAAAACTGCAAAAATTGCATTGAATTAATTTTCAAGATCACTCCTGTCAAAAATCAGGACAAGATTAATTTTCAAGAAAAGGCGAAAGAAATACATAAATCTCGCATTAATTTTTTCTTGAGAGATGTTTCGCCTATAATGGATTCCGTAAATCAATGTAGATAAAGTAGACTCTTGAGGGAAATAAGCAGAAACCATAACATTTTATTATTAAACGATAGTCGATATAGTTTATTAATTCTTTAAGAAATGTAAAACACATTTTTAAAATGAAATCACTTTTAAAATGTAAACTTAGAAAAAATAACCCGAGAAGAGAATCCTTTCATCCTTCTCGAGATGCATCGGTGTCTTATTATAAGGATTTATATTGTCATCGATCCTGAACAGAGGCTTACACATCCGAATATCCCAAAATTTTATCTGAAATCAACACCTTTGAAAAAGATTTACGCTTAAGAAAGTACATATAAAAAAGGATTTCATGAAAAAGATGGGACATTCTCTAATTGAGCATACAACATGCATGGAAGTCTATTCATTGTTTCCAAATGCTTCTGCTCTTATATTCGTTGGAACATCAAATCACAGGATAGAAAAATAAAAGATTCAATTTCGTTTCACTTATTTTAACAGAGTGAAAAATGTCCAACATTCAGGGATCCAAAAATACTCACAACTCCAACATGATCTTCGGTAACAAATACATCAGGCTTTGTTCGTAACGTTTTCAGCCAACTCACACTTTTCGTATCATCGTAGGTGGCAACAATAGGTCGATTACTCATTCGTAAATCTGAGCAAATTACATCATCACCCATTACACCCATAAACAATAAATTCCCATCCTGAAACTTTTAAATAATTTTTAAGAATGACTTATCATAGAATTTAAACCCAAATCTGTCTGGCTCCATTTCTAAACGAAGAACAACGGAACAACGTATATCCATTCTAAAAAGGGGAAAATTCAGCGGCATTATCATAATGTTTTCTTATCCAAAATAAAAACATTAAAATAAGAAAATAAATCAAATCAGAGCACAATGCGTTCCAAAATTTCCTTCGCTTGATTTTTATCCACCCAACACTACAAGTTCTATTTTCAACGTCTTACCTTATTATTCATATAAATCCCACTTTTTTGTGGTGGATACATCATTTCACATCTTAATTTACTGCTGCTGTGAACACAAAAAACAAAAATTTTGAAGTCAAAGAAGTGCTAACAAAAAGGAAACATATATTAAAGGAAGTGTGAAACAAAATCCAGTATATCAATCAAGTACTAGCTGATACCATTTCGTGAAAACATTAATTACAAATAAATAGGTACACTCTGTGAGGACCTGACTACAAAGCGAACATACAAAAATGATTGCTGAAGCATACCGCATTAAAAGCTAGACTCATTACACCTCTTTCCGAACTGTTGATACGAGTAGTTTGCTCCAATGAAATGTTCAACAACAAAGCATTTTCTTCTAAACCTGCAGATAATATAGATTTATTTGAATTACCAAGTCATAATATGCATTTCACTAACAGTGGATTTTTGCTACTCTGACTTAATTTGTATAAGATCCACTTTTCTTTCCATTCGTCCCGTCTGGCTGTTTCATTTTTCATAGTATGCAGAGAAACTTGCAACTACTCTGAAACGACCTATACAAATTTGAAAACGACAGTCTTAAATTTAAATATATCATTTTTCAAAACATAACAGTTGGCATTTGAATCACAGTTCTAACAATAGTTCAAGAGAGAAACTATGTTAAACCATTTTTTGGTTTTTATTCTTGAATATTTCAACTGACTTTGTCTGATATGGAGTTTGAAACTATGGAAGAAAATAACATACTATAACTATATAACATACTAACATACTATATATCTCATTCGAAAAACGTTTCCATACTATGTAGTAACTTTAAATATTTACTGTCCCTACTAGATGATTTATTCTAAGACTGAAAAAAAAAAGCATGATTTATGATTTATTCCAAGATTGAATCTTAAGCCTGAGTTATTCCAAGATTGAATCTTAAGCCCGAGCTAAAATTCTTCACGCATCTCAATTTGCATTAGAAAAAAAGCCTGGAATGCTATCAAACTAACCAATTCCAATTGCCATTCGATTTCTACTGAAAGCTATTGCACGCACATACTTCTGGCATGTCCATCTCATGTTATACGAGGGCAGATGTAATTCGGTTGGATCCTAGAATATAACTACACCTTTACAACACGATGAAATGCGCTGCTAGGCATAAAATAATTTTCTGGTTCACACAGTTATCGTGTTTTGGTATCCAATTACACATTAATGTAAGCTTTTGAATGCAAATATGAATTTTTAGCTAGAACCAATCTTATAACTTACGTGAACCGAAGAAAACTCAGCTATTGGTTCGACGCAAACTCGACTTAAAGTTGAAAATCGATTATGCATAGTAACAATGGTCTGTGTCGTAATGTATAATGCGCATGTGATATTGTCGTTTATCGGTTCGACACACATATCCATTAAATTTGACTTTACCAGATTCGCACCATATGTACTGCTCCCAATTTTTAACCCAAACTTATTCCAACACTCGCTTTCTCTACAAACAAATTTGAAATGTTTTCAACTGAATTACCTAAAACATCTGATCCGGATACTGCACAGCAAATATGTTAATATTCTAAACAAGATTAGTAATACTAGAATGATTCTGTTTGTCTCACATGGTGAAATGGTTGTAAATGAATCGTTTTATTTGAAGCAAATTTGAAATATTTGGAGAGGCTTATATTTTGTCTCAAATAATTTCTTACGATTAATGTTGTTGAGTTTTTAATAATCTTAATGCTAACATTCTGTACCGCCAACCGTTCTTACGGTAATATTAATAATATGCACAGAATATGCTATATTTTCCACGACGAAATGCGACGAAACAGTTGAAGAAAAAAGGGGAAGTAAAAAATACGTCTTATCATAACAACCAGCTGTAACTTTGAAACAAATAAGTCGTGCACCACATGTATCCCTCCATCCTTCATCCCGCCTGCGTCTCACTGACCAACATCCAACGATAGTTGTCCCATCATCACTAATGTCCACATAATGACAAGAATGCAATGTCTCAATGTCTGTACATCCCTGAATACGAACTGTCATTGGCATTCTTTCAATTTAGCAGTTCTAGTTACGCAAATTATTATGTGCATTAGTGCATCTGTCTCATCAAAACGCATGTGTGCCATATTGGTAGTTACAAGAGTTCAGTTCTAGAATCAAAATCCGTGAAAGTACGAAACATCTTTTAACACACCCACATTAAAAATACGTGAGCACTCCAAACCAATATAGCAATCCAGTTCATTGCATGAAACAACTGTCATCAATATCAATTGACAGAATTATGAATAATTCGGAGCCAACTTTTTCTTGGATAAAATTCTATGGATTAGCTTCACTACTTATTGAAACATGTCACCTATCCTTTCCTATTATATTTATTCTTCAGCTTATCTTTTACAACATTTAACAACATATAATTCGTTTCATCATGTAACATTGATGCCTGAACGAGAAATAATAAAACTGACCGTATAAACGTAGCTGGGCTCTCTTCGGACGCCACGCAGTGCTCCTTCAGCAACTAAACGTGTAAATCGTGATATATTGCTACCATGCAATTCTCGCCGTTGTATCAGTTTTGGCAGCCATGACACAGATGGACAAGATTTGGTACAGCATCGGTCACGTCTAGCGATAAATGAATTGTGTTGTCGAATGTCTCTTAAATCGCTTTCACGGAATCCAATATTCTAAAATAAAGTTTGAATAATTGCAAAACGTTTTTAAAAATAAGAAACAACATCCGGCACACACATATATAATACCCAAGCATAAAAATGAGAAGCGTAAAAATAAGAAAGCTCACGGGACCACTAGCTTGCGGTTGCAGTCTGTAATAGCGTTTAGTTACACTATCATATGCGAATCCTGGTATATCACTTTCCTCGACAGTAGCATTGCCGTGAGACAATTGCTGTTCATTGGTTGAATGATCAACCTCGTTCATACCACGATTACTGTAAATAAACTGAAGAATAAAGGATCATTTTAATCTTTTTCCGTTTTTGTGATCGCTAATTTATTAGAACAAAGACATTATTAACATACTAGTGAATACGCGGTGCTTATAAATTCATAAATTTTTGAAACGACTAAAATCAATTTTCTTATCTATCCATTATTACGTATGCTATTAAAAAATGCAGGACATAGTACCACGAAATGTATGAGAGATATGAACACTTATCAGATAAAATATGAATGAAAAAGTGAGAAAAAAACAGCAAAATGATAAGGATTCATATCAATTTTGAAGGATTATAAAGGTAACCTTCGCATAGCATTATTCCGATTTCTTTTTCTTCTCTTTCTCAACTGTTCAGCATTCGAAATAGCTTCCGTAACAACTTAAAATCAAATTGGTTATTCATTTTGATATGCAATTCTAATACATTTCTAACATATTTCCTAACATCAGGAGAAAAAAGTGGTAAAGTCGAAAGCTTCAATCAATAAATATTCCAGGTATATCAGATAACAAATTGTATACAAGACCAATATATAATTTACACTTTTTCTGAAATATTCCCAACATTTTAATCGTAATAAATTATCGCGAAGACTTTTAATAGTTTCATTCACGTAAAGATTTCCAGGAAAGAAAAGAGTAATAAAAATGTACACACGATTTAGAATCTCGCTCATATTAATAGTAATACCAAGATGAAATGATTTACAACCGTTCGGGCAATATGCAAGGTCATCTGTTGCGATATTTTAAATGTCACTTACAAATCAACTTGTAGAACAAGCACTTCGAATACTACATAAAAGAGTATTTTGGTAAAATAATCTGTTCTGTGGGAAAATCCAAATATTATATGTTATCGATGTAGAAAACTTAACGTATTTATCATCCTTTTATTGCCACCAAAATTAGTCCTAATCAGTTCCTGTCAGGTTTTCAATCCAAAATTCAATGTGATACCAAATGAATCATTTGATGATGGTACATGTCGTCTTCTATTCATTGCTGTGTCTCTTCGGCATCGCTTGTTATATTGCATGTCTATTTGATTGCTGCTGGTTAGAATTTCATTTCAGAAATCCTGAAGTAAGCAGTAACTAATAGTAAAATGAACAATGAACATTACACCGATATGGAGGCTCAAATGCTTTCAGTGTTCCTTGTATGCCATCTAATTACTGATATGAAACCTGGTCTCAGTAGCTCGTTTTAGTTTGTTTAATTTATGAACTATTTACTGTTAGTGGTCATTTGCATGTACACTGACAATAACTGATGTACAGTGTTAATATTTGACACACTGTCAGTATCTGATAAGGTTTGATAACATTTGTTAATAAAGTAGAGTAAGATAAAGGATTAAATGGCCATATCACAGCCCAGGTTAAAGTGAACTGCGAATACTTCAGACTAAAACAACTGTTTAAATTTCAAAGCCATCAGTAAATTGCCCATTTATCAACTTCCTCGTCATTATTATTGACGTCAAAAAGTTTGCTTTCCCATTCATCACTGTATAATTTTTATGCAGTTTGAACTTATCTGCACCGTCTGCTTACACTGTTTTAGGTCCAAACATGATAGCCATTTCTCTGGTTCTGATTTATGATCTAAGGAAGTAGTGAGACCTTTTACTGTACAGATGAAACGAGAAGACAAGCTAAACGAAAAAGGCGAAAAATAAAATAAAGCAAAATTAGAAATAGATTATGCTCTTAACTTTATCTAAGGTTGAAACTAGAAATGGAGATACGATATTTCTCATCGTTTTTTCCTCGGTCATTAGCAATGTTAAAACTTTTTCAGGTAATTATTTGTGGGCAAAATGAAATCCAACTGCTTTCGCGATTGGAGAACTGGACATGATCAATCACATGCATAAATAATTTTCCGAATTTATTTGTGGGATGCAAATTTCAAAATACCAGGGAACAACCTTAGAAGATAAAAAAACAGAAACACATATTACCAACCAACAAATTTCCTTCCGCAATTTATCAGTTATGTTTGTTATTTGGATCCACTCAAGATCAATGTTATATTTTCGAGTAAACAAGTGAAAAAAGTCAAAATTGTCCAATTTGTTCAATTTGTTGGAAGTCTACTTTTCATCAAAGAAAAAAAAACTTTAATTAGAAAACTTCCTTAGCATATGATAAGTAAGAAAGACAAAAAGACGTGTCTAACACATTTCCTGTTTTCACTAGAACCACTGCTAACTTAAATAATCTAACACATTTGCTGTTTTGACTAGAACTACTATTAACTTAGATAATCTCACATATGCCAAACACGTATGTACACTTCACGTGAGCCACCATGCCACACTAAAACTATCCGCACCAGGTACAACCGAAATTTGAGCTGGCCATTTAGTTGAAACCAAGTATCTTCCTTTGTGACAAACCACTGTTCTTACGTCACACTGACTGGGCCAGTGTTTAAAATCATCATTCCATGCCATACCATAACACTATTTGAATAAATCTTGCAACCCAATGCCACAGATAATATAAGTTTGATAATAAGGGAAAGTCCGCAATTAAATGAATGTCAGGTCCTGACAAATGATTTGGTGGATGAAAAAATCAATCAAGAGTTCAAGTATTGTATTGTGTATCTATTCCCTACATATATTTCTTTCATATCTATAACTACTCGTTAATAGTTACGTTTTAGCAATTATCAGTTGAACAATTGCTAATTATTACCAATCGTTCTCACCATTGTTGGGAATAATATGTGACATTAACTTTCCAATCCAAAAAATCAAAAAATTTACTGACCTCGGTGGTTTATACATTTTTAAACAAAGGAAACACGCATAAATGTTTAAAAAAGATTTTAGAAATTGGTAGGAAATATTGCGGAAAATTCTGGTTAAACCAAATGCAAATGATATTCGGTCAAGAGAACTTACTGAAGAACAATATTCACGATAATAAATCATATACAGTACCAAGTTTTCCATACCACAGAGCATTGAAACAAATGAAATTTCCTATTTTGTAATGCTTTTTCTATCTTTACAAAAGAACAACATGAGATGAAATAAGTTCCATTCTTGAATACTGCTAAATTTATAATTTTAAAAATGAGATCGAAAACTGAAATAGAATACAAGTTACCAATTTTCTGCGACAAAAATAAAGTTAATTGCGAAGTAAGTGTTGTTATTCATTTCTTGCACTATTATGAAAAATGCAAAGTATCAATTTTTTGGCACATACTGTTAGATAAAACATGATTAGTTGTCGTGAAATAAATTTATGATATCTTCTAAATTTGACAACAATTTTAATTTGTTGCCTTAAAGAAAGCATAATGGTTAAAGAAAATACTACACAAAGTGAGAAAACCATTCGAAATTAACGAATATCACAAGAAAATATTCCTCAGAAATAAAAGTTCTGTCTTAAATGCGTATTGAGGTACACAATTGGTTGGTTCGTCCACTATTCATTTTTTGACTTCTTCATTGGTGGTTCACCGCTTACTGTGGGTAGCGTCTGTGAAAAACGAAAATTAAATGATTTTTGAGAATGATTGTTCCAAGTTTGCAAATTTGCAGTCTCAACGTCCATATTTAATTCCTCGCAGTTTACGATAATCGTTGGAGCAATTAGCTTATTCTTTCCAAAACATTGCCAGTATTTACCAAAAATTCACTTTTTTTTAACATTAACTGTTTATGAATAAAGTTAATGCTCATCTATTTAATAAAACCTCTATAACATAGTGTCCTACAGCTGTGAAAGAATAGTATCTTAAACATAGATTACTGGTCGTATTTTGTTCTTCGATACCAACAAAAACTTTTTTCACTGGATAGATGGAATTTCCACAACCAATGCAAATTCTCATATATGTTTGTTTTTCGTCACCAACCTAATCTATTGAATTTCATTTGGTTTTAATTTGAAGAAGAGAAAGTAAACTGAAAAGGTGGTTACTTCAAAAGATAGGCCAAACGTAACAGTGCACAGTAAAAAATGTATACATAAAAATATATAATAATTCCGAATATTTAGTAATTCCGAGTATTTTTTTATTCTTAAATGAAATTAGTCTGATGAGTACCGTAATTTTACTCGGATCATCTTATATAACAGTTACATCACGGCACATGATTAAAAATTGCACAACTGTACACCACATGTCTATTGCACACGGTGCATGTAATGAACCCTTGAAGCGCAATTTCGGTAAATGCATCTATTAGTCAGGGTAAAACAAATATAACTTTTCTAATGATCAGAACACAAATATAGCAAGCGTTATGACATCGTAACAACAACAACAAAAGAAGTTAGTAAGCATTACGTTAAGACTGCGGTGATGGATTGGTTGGTGGAGGAATTCCGTAAGCTGTGGACATCTGGAAATTACAAAGAGTTTAAATAAGGAAGTATTAATTATGGAAGAAATCTTGTTTGAATATGATCAATACGAAGCTGAAAATGCAAAAGGTAAGTTTTTTAGTCAACGGAATAAGAAAAATACCATAAAAATTATAGTTCATGGGAATCGGGAATCCGTAACAGCATGTTCATGCAATTTACAGCTAATCTGAATTAGATCTAAATGTGAAAGGTGAATGCAAGTACTACCTTGTCTATATGTAAACTTATGTAAGTTAGTCTACCCAAATAAAATGATATCTACAAATAAGAAACCATTCACAAAAGGCTCAAAGCCAAATTGCGATGGTACCATAAATTCGATAGTCTGCCAATATGAAAACCCTTATGCCTGTGAAAGCATCATCACCTAGTTAAGTATAAAGGCATAAATCAGGACAACCCACAGCACACAGTACAGCTAATAATTTCTAATCAGTCAATGTTCGAATCAGCAAAACACGATCATTTATAAATGAATCCAGTATTAGTTCTTAGCAAGCCAATGCAATAATGGAAAAGACTCCTCTGATCATCGTTCTTTAATCCTTTTCATGAACAGTTTGCGATTTACATTCATTTAAAACAGAAAGAGAGTTTCAGGAGCTTTAAGCAATTAATTAGTTAAGCATAAGCCGCATAAGCGAAATAACAGAAAGCATTAGCTAATGCTAGAGTTCGTTCAACGGATCATTCCGAGCCATGGGATGAATAACACCTACCAACTGAGGATTATAACCGGCAGTGAAATCAAGACCAGCAGTCATGTGATGTGCCAGATCTTGTCCTGGAAGCATTGCTGGATAATTGAGCATAGTCCCGGCTGCTGATGTTCCCGCTGCCAACATACCATATTGATTTGCAGCTGTAAAATCTAGTGATCGCAAATTTCAATTTTAATTTGAAAACGAGTGTCACCTAGTTTCTGATTAACTTCTGATTTCTGCAACTACTGACATTCAGGCGCTCCAAAAATATGTCTTTCTTTAAACGCTAATTGAACCCTCATCTGACTTAAGACGTATTGTTTAAGCGAGAAGAGAGTTATTAATTTAGTTAATACTTTGATTGTATGTGATTTGAATCCAAGAAACTCAACAGATATGCGTTTTTGTTAAATTACAAAAGAATCAATCATCTTTAAGAAATCTTCTTCGATAGATGGGATAAATAGAAAATTGAGATTCACCATGCGCAGCTTTTTTAGCGGCATACATGTTGGCTTCCTCTTGAGCTTTTGCTATATTTTTTTGTAGCGTATTCTTTTATTGCCAAACCAATTCGATACCTAAATTAAGCACTATCATAATGTTGTACATTATCTTCCAAATTTGGTTGTCAGTGGAGTGGATGGTGCACAGTTTAACAAGCCAGCACCGTTTAACAAATTTGCTTGAAGGTAAACATAGTAAGTTTTTCAATACATTCGTGATCGTTATGCAGTGGTTGGAAATATATACTTTTATTACGTAAATCAACCACTCCAACAGTTTTTCAATCGAATAGCAGTATGAAAAAATGGAAGAAAAAAGAAGATTAAGTTAAGAAAAAACCTGCGAAACTGTAATCTGACACTGGCGTGCCAACTCTTCCTTTGCTTCTTCTGATGGGTAAGGATTGCTTAAGTGAGAGTAGAAATATTCGTTCAGTACTTCCGTAGCCTGTTTGCTGAAGTTTCGCCGCTTTCTCCTATAATTTTAAAGATAAAATTCATATGAATAACAGAAAAGCACAAGTTTAGCATTAAAAAGCGGCATAGAATGTTCCCATCAGTTGTAACTGATTCTGGTAAAAATAACCTGGCATCAAGGAAACGTGAACGAAGAATCATTACTGCTTCACAAGTTGATTGCTTCAGTTGTACCTCAAAAATAAGTGGAATGAAATATAAGCCAGAAATGTTGGAACGAAATTAGATTAATTATTTCATTAGAATTCACTAATTTTAGTAATAGGTCGGTACTATCAGTCGAAGTCATTCGCTTTTTACTTCAATAAATTCGAAGCTAAAAATTTTCAGTCAAAGTTTACATCCAAATTTTCTCAACCTGACTAAAGCACTATAGTTTTGAAATGAGTTTTATTTACTAGTTACCTGTATGCCGGAAAATTTCTTTTGTATAATGGCAACCATTCGTTCGATTTCTTTGTTTGCAATTGGTCGAGTTCGACTTTGTTCACGTAGCAACGATACAACATGTTGAGTAAATTCTTGACAAGCCTGTAAAATCATTATTTTCTGCAGGCCAAAAATGAATGATCCTTTTACCAGATTCACTCGAAAATTACCAGATTCCTTTACCAGATTCACTCGAACCTCCTATTTGATTTGATATGAAACTTTGAAGTAAATCGGTCTTTAAAAAAATCAAAAATGAGAAATTGACCTCTTCATACTTCCTTAACTCTTCACTATATACCAGTCTTATCTGAGTAAGTTTTTGCCGATAATCAGCTTGATCACCACCACTGGTATCATTCTGAATTGGCCCACGATTGTCCGGACCAGCCACACCCTCGGCAACCTAAAAAACATGCTAAAGTGTATAAAGATGCAAAAGAATTTTACTGGTAAAACAAATGTATAGTGACACTGTCGCTGCCAGAATTCAACACATTACCGTTTGTAGTTATAAAACTAACCAGCATGTTATCTAATCGCATAAGTTGTGGATCTTCTGGTGCCTCATCTTGACCTCCTCGGATGGAAAGTGCTGCAATCCAGAAAATAATGGCTGTTCTCTTCATGATGTTAACAAGTTTTTTCATTTTCATCATTTTTCAAAATGATAAAACATTCGAAAAAGATCTTGAAAAAATATACCCGTTTTTTCTTTAATTTCACATAAAACTTCAAATAAAGCATTCTTCATACGATGATTCTGCAATTGTTGTTTCCTGAAATTATTGAGAGGATTTTTTTACCTTATCAGTTATTCAGAATTAACTACATCCTCATAAACATTTAAATCTGTTTTTCCCATATTTTTCGTATCTATACGTCCAACTTACCTGACATATGCAAATATTGCTTCTGCTGGTTAATCTTATCCATCTGTATCGCTGCATTATGACCTACCACGTCACTTCGTTAATTAATACTTCAAAATAACAAAAGTATGCCTAATAAATATCATAAATTATTTTAGAAGTTAAATACTGTGTTCATTTTTTATTACGGAAATAGTAATGAATGAAAAAGAGCAAAACCTTTGCTGAGTATGGTCATCTAAGGATTGTTCCGATATGCTCATTAACTGTGACAACAAGTCATTCAATGAAGTCGCTGGTGGTAATTCACCCATTTCAGCGCAAGATTTGTTGCACAATACAATCCCTTCAATACATTAATATAATATCCTGAAATAAAACCGAGATGATGATTGATATAAGGAAAAAGGGGAAGATAAACTGTAAAAGCAAACGAGGAAAAATAAAAATATACATAAATGTTCCATGAAAGTATAATGAAGATCAGGAACAACAGATTATAAGAGAAAGATATTATTTCCATTCTAAGCTTTAATTCGCTATAAAAATAAAGCATTAAATATCATAAAGACCAATACTGTTCTTTCTTGTTCTAATTGTGAATGGAAATGTTAAAAAAATAAATTCCATTGCGTACAACTTGATTATTCAGTAAATTATTCCCCAATTCATTTTGAATCAAGAAGGAATCACAAAAATAATGCTAGTTATTTCGCTTTCAAAATTCCTTTTATTATAACTCAATGAGGATTTAGAAATTGTTTAGGAAGATGTATGCCAACTATGGAGCAAAAAAACGAAAAGCGAAACCTTTTTTCAAATATAAAATTTAGCATGAAATCATTTGAAAAAAAAAATCTTCCTCCTTTAACAGAACTTCAGAATAAAGGGAGAACCAAGAGAGATTTCAATCTCATTCATAATAAGGTTTTATTAAGGTTTTACTTCCAAATAACTGTTAAGTAAATGTAAACATATCATACGCAACATATGCTAATATATGAAGGAAATATAAAAGTTAAGAAGGTTAGTCAATTTAAATTTAATTAAAAAAAGAAAAAAGGAAAGAGTCGACTTCCAGAAATGTCAAGAAATTTAATGAAATAAATTCAAAACATGACCCAAATAAATACCATACTTCCCAACCTGACAAGCAAAGCCAATTACAACTAATTGCTTATATTTAACGCTTCTAAATCTAACGGAGCCAATCGATCGCTTTTAACGTAGTCGATTTGGTTACTGTTGGCCGTCTTACTAATATCATCGTATCATTTTCGTTCTGATATTTTAGGTGGGAATATGTAAGTCTGGAGTGTAAGCATGTTGTACGTCTCCACGTGTATGTTTTATATACTGCGTGACATCACGTAAACAATGTTAATTAGGATTTGAATATCTCCTATGTTTTCATTTACTTTTTTCGTGAGTCTTGTTCTCACGATATTACTGATAATTTCAGGTATATACATTTATTTAATAGATCAGAATCATTTTATTGATCAGAATCACAAGAACGAGGTGGTAGAATAAAATTTTTGCTACATAATGACATCAAACTTTAACATACTACTTGGAATAAACGCAATTCTCAACTTAGCGTCTGCTAGTTTTTCATTTGAAATTTAAAGACTTTTTTATATTGATTTCCGTGCGTTATTTATGTGACAAAAGGAACAGTAATCCTCTTTATTGAAAGCCAGACATTTTTTGTGTTGTAAGCGTTTATCGTTTTCGATTTGCATCAACAAAGAGTGCCATATTAATGCGTACTCCGTAAAGACAATTCTTATAATCTCAAAATTGTATTAGAGGCCTTTATATTCGAGAAAGTGAGGGGATCCTGAGTACCAAATTCATTTTACAAATATATATGAGCTGGGTCTGTTGGTTGGAATATCGAGCATCATTCGGTCTCTCTTTTACCTGTTATTGATATTGTAATTGTTGTGTTCATTGCTGTATTAACCAACTTATCAGAATAAAAGTTTTATTTCCTAAGTTCGAGCTTCTATTATCCAAGTGTGAAAAGCAAAGAAAACTAGAGAAAGAAACAGAATCAAGGAGGTGGAATTAATTTCCCCAATATTTGTCACGATCGCAAAGAAATCGTCGACAAAAGAGGAAATAGTTTAAATGGGGTGTACATAATGTAATTTAAATTGTATTGTATTGAATCGAAATTGTATTGAATATCAAATCCCACAAGCCTAAGAAGGTCGTCCACTTGCTGATACCGCAGAGGAATTCATAATTTAATGACAAATTGTTTTCTTCCATTTTACTAACCATATTTAGCGTGGAATCTCAAAACTATAATTACATATGAAAAAAGAGCATTATTTAAATGGGATGTACTTGATTCAAATTATTTAGATGGAGTATCAAATTCCATTGACGAATACATATCACTTAGAAGCTGCTCAACTAGGATGTTGCAGATGACAAGCGATATCATACCGTCCATATTTAAAGGCGAAAAGCCATTCAGAAAAGATGTATTTAACGCAATAATGTGGACAGAACATCCAGTTTCAAAGATGAATCCATACTTGGGAAACTATACTTTCAATCTAATTTCAAGTATTTTCAGGTATGTGGTTTTTCTCTAAATTTACACGTATTTCAAGCTTTTTTTCAAAAGTGGAATTCTCCAAAGATTTCCAAATTTACTACACATGTCACATCATCCTGTAATGCTTCATCCAATAATTAAGCTAAATGCTTGATTTATTGGTGTGTAAAGCAAGCAATCAACTGTTTGCTTACAACTATATCTTTACCATTGTTTTAAAGCAGTGGTTCCGATGATCCACAAGAACTCAAATATGATCCGCGAGGGCGGTGGGTTGGCAAGAAAACAGCGGACGCTATTGTTACCAATATTTAGTAAAGTTATGTATTAAAAGTTCTGGTTTTAAGTCTTGCTTAAAGATTTGTTTTTAAATTAATAGGCTTTATTATTTCCGAACCCTTGGTCTCCGCTACCAAAGTAATCCCTCGCCAAGAAAGGTTGGCAATCACCGTTTGCTAGGAGAGGATTTGGTTCAAGACTGTAATCAATTATATATTGGGATGGTCCTAGCCAGATTTCAGTTTTTTCTTTACTTCCGTGAAGTGGCAGTCCCCAAGTGAAATTCTAGAATCCCCCACCCCACCGTTTGAAACCCTATGAAAAATTCACTATTACCTTTAGAGTAAAGTCATGTGCTTTGAAATTACTCCACTTAATTTCATCAGCGGAAGAATTAATTTATCACCATCATTTGCAAATGAAAACTGCCGCCACTCGTTTTATTCATATATCTTATGCCTTTCTGTTGTATGCTGATTGGAATTTTGCATACTGCCGTAATACACAAGCTACCAGAAAGCAAGGCGGATGAAGAAAGGGACCGATGAACAAAAAATGCAATCAAATTTCAATAAATTCGTTTAACTCATAAGACGCATAACTCTTTGAAGTTGTAACAAAAACCTCAAAAAGCTTCACATAATCACAGTCAATCTAGCATCAACATGTTGGGGGTGAGCGAATTAACAAATCAATTATACAACTGAAACGATTTGGCGTCAATTAAAAAAGATTTAAAATTAAATTTAGGATTTTACATCGTTATGAAAAAAACCGTTATGAAATTTATTTCTGGTTGAAAGTAATTTAAACAAGGAGGAATCATTCATTCTTTTTGTAGCTTGAAACGAAAATTTTAATTATCTGGAAGGATTACAAGTAATGGCAATTGTAAGATGACCTGTAAGAGAGTCAAGTGCAGGGATTTACGCGTCCATCAAAAGGTAGTACACCAAAAATGGTATGATAATTGCACTAACGATAAGGTTTAAAATCGAAGCAAAACGTCTTTTATGTTTTTGGATATACAAAAGAAGTAATCACTAAAAACATTCTTCTTTCATCGAAAATCAGAATCACAGACAATTAAAACTTCAAATTGTAGATATTCCTCAAATAAACTAAAAGCAAATTTTTTTCCCATAAACTTTGCAACTTCCAAAAAAGACCAGAAAAATATCTTGTTGACCACCACAAACATTAAGACGAAAGCACCTATAAAGTTTAACAAAGCTAAGAAACAGCATACTGCTGCTCTTTATGAAAAAATTTTTCCAATTAAATTCGAGCAAATAAATCCACTGTACCTAAATTCCCGGCAAAAACAATTCTGAGTGAGATTCTCAAAAGATGGAAACAACAATATATATTAGATCTGCAAGAAAATAGTTCGAGATTTTCATCAGTTGATCAGTCTTGCTCGAAGGGTCGAAGGTGACAAAGCATGAGATTGTATCAAAAAAAAGGGGAAAAAAGTGGCAGGATGCTGACATTGTTTCTAATGATACAAAAAAAAAGGAAATTAGCTTTTTGAAATACTGAAATCAAATGAACGAACACAAAAGTCTCCATTATATCTTTGAAGATCAAATACGAAGAACTAAGAAAAATAAGATATTTTAATAACAAAACAAAACCGATAAATAGAAATAAATTTTAGAAAATTTAAAGCAAACATATATAGTCCAGATATTTATGCAGAAAGGAAGGAGAACAAAAAAACAAAAAAGGAGAATTTGCGTTGGAGAAATTTTTTTTGGTGCCATGGGGATGAAAAGAAAAAAAAAATTCGTTTTTCTCGTTCAACAATAGCATTCAAATTAATGGGCTTTGTGAGATTTTCCTTTTCTGATAGAGATGTAAAAATTATTGAAGGGAATAGAAAAAAAGGACAAAAGATTTGAGCAAAAAAGAAATTAATTCTGATTTTGAAAATCACATCTATAAATAACAACAGAACATTTCCTTCAGTGATAAGAGATGCACTTCCAAACATTAACGGCCAGCAGTTAACTTTAACTGTTTTAATCTGAACTACACCACTGCCTAATCAGGGATATCCTATCGTGATTTTGCTAATAATTCTTGAGGCAAAAGTTTAAATTGAAATATCGTTTACTTTTTCTTCAAATCAAATCAAAAACTTTTCTTCAGGATATAATTGCGAATAGTATTGAAATGTTCAGAAATCATTATTCCAGAAATCATGTGAAACATTTCAGTTGTACTATCTCTTTTTGAGATGGTTTTAGCTCTATATTGATATTCAGTTCCTAAGACGTGTTCGCTATCAGTTCTTACTCGGCAATGATAATCCATAAATATAAACAATATGTAACAGTCGGACTTAGCACTGATAAATGTAATAAATTAAAATTCATTTTCGTTTCTATCGAACCGTGTTAAACTGATGTCAGTTTCTGATTTACGCCTGCTACTTTGGAGATGACCAGAATTGCCAACACACCATCGCCACGACGAGGTGTCATTACGACGGTTCGAGAAACATAACGGCTGGAAATAAGTCAACAATACCAAAGTGATATCAGATTTATGCAGTATTCAATACAACAAATTCAGTATTCAATATTTCTACTAATAATGCCTTACAAATTGAAAAATCACAAACATATTTTACAGACTTCTGAAAAGAAGTTATTACTCTGACAAAAATCGCCATTTTAATTTGGATTTTAACCAAAAGCAAATACAGAAATGAATTAATTACTCTTCCCCACAGTCATAACTCCCTGGTTTCTGAAAAATTCATCTCATGGTTTTCAAATATCACTAAAATGAATAAAATCAGAAATGAATCAATGTCGAACCTTTGTTTGAACATTTGCCTCATCATTATTCGATAAATAACGAATGTTCCCACTACTGCTGGAATGATTTATTTGCTGCCTGTCCGGTCTATTAATGAATGAAGTCTATAAAAAAAAGAACTGGTAATGCATGTTAATCACTGGCATAAATGACCAACGTTACAATACACGCTTGAAATATTAAATCACGAGTTTTCCACTAATATTGGGACGATTCACCTCTACTTTAAACAATGTATATATTATTTAGATATCATTCTAATTTAATTTATAGAAAAAAGCTACATCTGTAACTTCTCCTACAAGTTAAAATACGAGTGGCATCTATATGACATCAAATTATCATCAGAAATATCCTAATCCTTATGCACTTTAGTTTACCATATTATAAGCATTTAAATTATGAAAAAATCACTAGTGTTTTCATAAATTTAATATTTCGATTCAGTCCTGTGGTCAATGCCTCTTTGTAAGAATAAGAAAAGATAAGAAATGTCAAAATAATAAAACAAAAAATAAATTACCTCGCTTTGATCAACATGTCCTGCACTAGTTGTTCGTATAAGCCTAGTGCTGTCACTAACTGGAAACAATTCTTCATCCAGATAGTCATCTACATGTATTTGATTAGATACAACGAATGACATCTAAATGATATGCATGCTGTTATCAAAAATGATTCAATTTATACGCATTTTATTACCATACTACTAATGTCTTTTAAAT
>NW_018108247.1:28988-40045 GCF_000183805.2 Loa loa
AGATATCATTCTAATTTAATTTATAGAAAAAGCTACATCTGTAACTTCTCCTACAAGTTAAAATACGAGTGGCATCTATATGACATCAAATTATCATCAGAAATATCCTAATCCTTATGCACTTTAGTTTACCATATTATAAGCATTTAAATTATGAAAAAATCACTAGTGTTTTCATAAATTTAATATTTCGATTCAGTCCTGTGGTCAATGCCTCTTTGTAAGAATAAGAAAAGATAAGAAATGTCAAAATAATAAAACAAAAAATAAATTACCTCGCTTTGATCAACATGTCCTGCACTAGTTGTTCGTATAAGCCTAGTGCTGTCACTAACTGGAAACAATTCTTCATCCAGATAGTCATCTACATGTATTTGATTAGATACAACGAATGACATCTAAATGATATGCATGCTGTTATCAAAAATGATTCAATTTATACGCATTTTATTTACCATACTACTAATGTCTTTTTAAATTCAATATTATGGTCCAGTTCTCTGGTCGATGTATCTTCTTTAAAGATGCAATCTTCTTTTAAAGATCCTTTTCAGCTTTAGTTTTATGAAAAATCGTTCTCAGGAAAAAAAATAGAATCTTAAGAGTAAAAAAGGTGGTTTTTTTTCTTATTATGAAACGCATTAAATACATGCAGAGAAAAGTACCTCGCGAAATTCATCATCTGGAAAATTAAGTGTCCCATCCTCAGCGTGTCTCAACAGAATTCCAACAATTTGAGCGAAAGTGGGACGTTCACGAGGATCGTTTTTCCAACATCGCTTCATCAATTCGTACCTAAAAAATATCAAACATGATACTCAAGTTATCTCATACTCAGACCTAAAAAACTATGGCGTTAAAAGCAAATTAACTGAAATAATTTTAACGATATGAAATTTTATACAAATAAGTTCAGTCTTCCACACTAGAACATTTCACTAGGAAAAAAAATCAGCAAACATACCAGAAGTCAGGACAACCAGTTGGTCTGGTCAATATTTGTTTCTTCACACCAATATAATCAAAAACACTTTCATTAGCTAAACCTGAATACGGTTGTTGAGCCAGCGTAAGCATTTCGTAAAGTGTTATACCATAAGACCTATATGAAATTGGTATTCAGTAAATATGAACAACATTTTGCTCATTTCATCCACCTCGAATGACAATCTGAATTTTATTGCATGTGTATACGGTTCACTTAAAAAGAACTGGAATCTTTCTTATCGATATTCCGAGTCCCTCTCACTGCACTACTTTCTTCGCTTATTTCTCAGCAGAGGTTAGTATTGCTTAAAGAATTTTCAGGTTTAAAAGTCAGTATATATCCATGAAGAACAAGTAAATTAAAATGTTTACGAGTACTATATTCGTACTTTCTAGTAACGTGTCACTGATTAAAAAGGCAAAAGGTATTTCATCAATTCGTCTTCATATCCTTTCAAATCTTCCAAATGCGTTGTAGAAGCTGAATAGGTGGTAAAAACTATTTCTCGGCATTTTTTTTTTATTTTCATGTTCCCTGAACCTACTAAGATATTCAACGCCTTATACAATTTTATATAATAAATCCTTACCAGACATCTGATTTCATGGTGAATTTACCGTCCATCAACGATTCAGGTGCCATCCATCGTACTGGCATCAAACGTTTCCCTTTAAAATGGAAAACTTCAAACCGTCAACTTCTTACAACTGTGAAAAGTACAAAACATGTGTGTGCTGTTCAGTAAAAAGACTTAGAAAACCTTGTGGACATGTTTAGATATGTTCACAAGACTTTTAAGTCAGGTTAGAGAAATCATGCTAATCGAGTAAGATTCGCGAATTTTATAATTCCATCTTTTCATCTGTAAAATGCTTTCAATGAGTCCTAAATCTCCGACATTATGAACAAACCTGCTGGCTTATAATATTCGTGGTAATATATATCCCTTGCCATACCAAAATCACCTATCTTCACTGTATCGAATTCATTCACCTAAAATGATTCATAAAAAATTCGATAAAAATCATAGTACTACTCTGTTCAACAGCACAACAGTAAGAGAAAAGTATGTTCCCGACGAACGCTTAACAAATGTCAATCCAAAATTTGAAATACCATGCAATTTCTAGCAGCTAAGTCACGATGGCAGAATTTCAACGACTCCAGATAGGCCATCCCATCAGCGATTTGTGACGCCCAACGGAGAAAGTCGACTGCATTTGGTACTACTAATCCATGAATATTTTCCTCAGCATTTGGTCGTCTAGACCGTAGATAATCACGTAGATTACCCTTTAAATAGAACATTATTCTTTCACATGCTCATACAGAAAGTGAAATTCTAAAAAAAATTCGGAAAACAGTATTTTTCATTTTTTATGGCTGGATCGCCCTTTGTTTTAATAACCGTAAGGAGATACATTACCTTTTTCATCATTTCCATCACGACTAGAACAGGTTGGCCATCAGAAACAACGCCATAAAGTTTGACGATAAAAGCTGTATTAAACTGTTTCATAACGCTTGCTTCGATAAGAAAGTGAAGACGCTCCGCGCTATTTGCTGTTTCGGACACTGTTTTGACTGCACATTCACCGAAGGTAGTACCCAAATATGACTTGCAGTTGTCACCATATCCACGATATACCTGTAATCCCGGAACAAAACTTAAAGTTCCCAGCACTATTTCGATCTACATCTAGCAAAACTAGACTTCGATTGTTTTAAAAAATAAGATTGAACAGATATGAGAGCTGTCGGCCCCATAAGAATACGACCTTCCCGAAAGTCCCTCTGCCGATTTCTTCTTCCAAATGAATTGCACTCCGTTTCAATTCCCATTCATCTGGTTTATAAACATCCATTTGGCTCAGATATTCAGGGTTTGCCGAAATTTGCTGCCGCACGTATTCACGAACCTAAAAAGAAATTACCATTTAATTAAACCCTTTTGTACTTTGCAAAGTGAAATCGGGACAGTAACTTGCGGAGCATTCATTTATTTATTTTCTTTTTTACGAAGATGAAATGTGCAGAAAGAAGCAAGCGACTCTTTTTAAATATCTACATCTTTGTTCGGAGAGTATTTGTTTTGGAGAGTAAAACATACCTTTTCTCCCAATATTTTTCTGGATATATAATATGCAGCCAAGGAGCCAATGGATAATATAAGAAGAACAATCACAACAATAAATGAAATTACCTGAAATATATGAAAAAATTCTACTGATGTAACTAAATTAGTAAAGGTTGCATAAAAAAGCAAAAAGTTTATATTTTTTGTTTCGTTACGAAATAACTGTCACTTTTTTTTGTGTTAAAACTTTCCGCTATGAATGGACTGAGAGTAAGACGCAGTAACTGCAAATTATACCATTAATGTAAGGTTCATGATTTGATTTCATGATTTTTTTTCTTTTTTGATTGAGAGTTCAATGATATCTGACTTATGGATACATAAACCTTGATATGAGACAAGATGATATAAAGAAAAACACTCTAGCAGCAACAGCATATAATGAATAAGATTGAGATGATATGATTCGAAAATATCAACGCATTCTTTTAGTCCTAAATTCACATTGCACAAATCGGCTAAATGATTATAGAGAAAAATTCTGTATCAATTATTGAAACTCAAACTGTGGAGATCAGATCATATCATTCCAGTTATTTATAACTTTAGTAGTTTACTGTTGTTGTGAAAAACGTTGGCTTCACAATTCTGAATAATTTATGTGCCACGGCTACTTCCTTGATGGCATGAAATGAGAGGGAAGCCATAGATATTGTTTCCACCTGTACCAAATATTCGCCCTCTGCTAACCCACTGAACACCACACCTTTTCGTTCCCGGAAATTACTAGCCTTTACGCATTGGCTTATCGGTGTCTGAAAATACAAACCAAATTAGAAAAGATTGGTACCTCAACCTACTTAAAAGAAAAAAAATTAAATTAAAAATAAACTAAAATTTATCACTGTTACAAACTACAAGCAATGGAATTTATTCCTTTGATAAAGTGTCATTAAGCGCGATATGGTAACCATAAGAAGGAACATATGCAATCCGTCGATAGGATAACAATTAGGTAAGGCACTGCTATAAGCTACTGAGAACTATTTACGAACTTGTGCAAGATTTTCAGCAACTACAGTAACTCTGTATGCAAGTATGATGCCATTTGGATTTGACGGTTCTTGCCAAGTTATTTTGCGACTGCGAGGGTCTTGTTTGAACGAAGTTGAGTTGATCACTTTGATAGTTCTATTGTCAACCAGATCATTTGATGCTAAAATAATCAAGGATGGATTAAATTTTAGAGCCTGTTGAAAAGCTATCAGCGATTCAAAACCTGATCTACTGAAGTTTCAAAGATATCACAAACTTGCAAAAATTGGAAAAAATGATGCGGAAATTAGAAAATCTGAATAGTCGATGTATATGTGAAAAAGGGAAATGGAGATACTAGAAATTTTCGTACAGTATTTTAAAAACGAAGTATTTACCGATTGGTGCTGTACGTACGACCATCCAACCAGGTCGTTGTGAGCAGTACGCACCTCCTGGGGCCGATATGTTTTGACATGCGTGAATCTGAAGATATAAAAATAAACGTCTGCCTCTCCCGATAAGTTCAGCCTCGTTTTTTTCTTTTTTTCCGTTTTTTCATCGAAAAGATCAAAAAGCGAAAATAATAACGACTGCTGTAGCTAAAAAAAGGAAAAAAAAACTCTTGCATCAAATATCACCGAAAATCAAGAAATATTTGACAACCCAGTGTCAGTGTAACGCATTACAGATGCAATAGTGACTTTGGGAACAAATTCTGAGCTCTGCAACTTAAATCTTGAAATGATAACCACTGTTCATGTCGAATGACAAAATCAGTGTTATCAAAGACATGAAAACTATTAATTATCATTGGAGCTCGAATCCTTAACAGCAGATGTGTGAACATCATCACAACCAAGTGCCGAAAATACGAACCCATATCTGATATTGTGTATAATGTCGCAACCCAACAATTGATAGGCGACGTGTGGTGACATTAATTTTATGGGTCCCAGTATCCAATTCTGATCGATATAAACTCGTAGTTTTATTCATTTCATCTTGTGTTATGATTATGAACCTTTCGTCACCATACTGCTTCTCATTTGGTTCGTTATAATCTTTCAGGATTGATCGACGACTATGACGAATTCGTGATCTCTCAGTCAAACTTTTCTTCGACTCTCTAGAACAACCAATATGTACGCTGGGGATTATAAATGATAATTAATTTCCAGTGCACTAACTAACGTAAATCGAAACTCTATTCATATTACCAAATAATTCTAGAAAAATTAAAATTTTGGCTCATTTAAAAATATTTAATTTTGGCTCATTTAAAAATATTTACTCCTAAATATTTACTACTTTTCTAAACCTTGTTAAATCAAATAATAAAAATTTGTCCAAATTACTCAGAATGTTTTGAATTTAATGAATTTGATGTTTTGAATTTAACAAACTTTAAGAAATTTTTAAAAAAATCTAATAAAAAAGAGACATACTGTTGCACAAAAACCAAATTCTGCACAGCATTTTCAAAATCAGCTTCATTAGCCCTTTCATCTTCCAGCAATATATTATTTGGTTTTGATCGGTGTTGCTGCTAAAAAAGTCGCTCGATAATCGCTAAATTGGCGAAACAACTTGATTAAAGTGATAATATAACGTGAATCATTAACAATTACCCTTAGCGGTCGACAATCGCAGCATCCAGTTTTTGAGCAAGTTTGTTGTGCAGGAGAAGTAAGTGTGAATCGATCACTTATATCCTTATGCTGTCTCAATCCCGCACCTGGAATAAATTACAGAAGAAAATAAGCAATGATGCACACTAAGCATACAGTTAGCTTCATGTAAATTCCAGATTAACCAAAAAAATCTCTGAACGCAGACACATGAAGCCGTTGCATAAATGTCGAACACCTCATCCTATCTCATCTCTCTTGCATCACTTATATCAGTACATGAAATTTCTTTAAATCACTGCCTGCATTTCAAAATATGTTGTGGTGCATATATCTTTAGAACTTACCGGCTTTATCATCACAAACGTTTCCGGATACTGTCGATGGATCGTCACCTAATACTTGCCACTTGACGACGTAATGTGTGATATCACCATTTGGATGTTCTGGCGGCTCCCAAGCCAAACTATAAACATTTATTGTTTATAGTTTGGCTATAAATGATTTATTCAGGAACTTGATTTATTCAGGAACTTTATTCAGGAACTTTCAAGATGGTAGTTTTGAATCTGATGCAACGCTTTTTCCCCATGTATTAATCACCAAAATAAATAAAATAAGTAGCTTATTAAAATTAAGTTGAAATAAACTTATATGAGCACCGTCTACCAAATGGAATGAGGGAGGGAGAGAAAAAAAAAGTTTTATCTTTTTTTTAAAAACTACATACTCAATTTGATCAGGCTTCATAATGAGAGACTTGCCAACGACATCCTTTGGTGGATCTGGAGTGGAGAAGAGTGTCTTTAAAAAATGAATCTTGGAGATAGCATTTCTTGCACCAGGGTGGTTAATGAGTTTCGTTTGAACATAATATGCGTACCTTAAAGCCAGATCCATATTCATTTAGATATAAACAATTAATCACTAGCATCGAGAAAATCAAAATACCAAAGACTTGATCAGTAGTTATTCATGCAAAAAACCCTTAAGTATATATCAAAATCTCTCTAGAAAACTAATGTGTGATCATGTCATATAGGAAGAATTGCAAGGTAGAAAAGCCTCAGTAAATTCATAAAAATCAAACAAAAAGTTTCAGCCATAATATAAATGCGAGTAATAACAGCTAAATTAACGTGCCATGTATTAGATTCTACAGCAAAAATACCAGCTCCTCGATTCAAACCCTCATTACCGTTTCCCTTCTCTGGTTCGAAATGCATCTGCCATGAATCACTACATGCTGAGCGATCATCATCAATGCTCAATGTCGGATCTGGACCATCCACTTTTTTATAAAATACCTTGAAAACGTAAAAAAAAGTCGAAAACTGTCTGATTTTGAACCGAAATTTGTCATGCTAAAACGCAAATGCAATAGACACTACTGAAAACAAAAAAACTAAATAGTAATAGATTTTTTCACCGTACATCCAACATCCCAAGTCCTTAATAAAGCTTTTTTGTTACCTACTTCTTAGCTATAAACACACAAAAATTCTGTTGTCCTACCTACTGAACTGGTAATGAAAATCCATTAGCATGAAATATAAATCTTAATGAATTCAAATAAAAGTAAGGTTGTCGAAATCACTGATTAGAAAGCAAAACTAAAAGAGAGTTGACTTCCTATTTCCAATTTCATGATTAAAATAACAGTGTGTACACTGTTGTTACTAACATATTCTTGTTTCGATATTGTTAAAACGTCGCAAACACAATACCTGATATCCCAAAAATTTTCGATGATCCATATCGGTTGTGTTAAAAGCAACCCAAGATATCATAAAACCGAAACTATGAACATCTTCGGTTTGAACCTCAAAGGTCGTTTCGTCACCTAGATTCTTGATTAATCTTAAATTCGTATTATGCCGAAGTTTAATAGAAGGGAACTTTTGCAATGATTGAGGATTCAAAAGTCTGTCTAAATCTAAAAGTTGAAAAGATAAATAGAAATTAAGGATTAAATTTTCAGACGACAACACTTACATACTGCCCGATCACCGTTGCTGTAATATGATACATCATTCTCTTTCACATCAGTAAGGCCTGTGTGGTCGATTAACGCTTTTATACGATTATAGCATAGCATGCGGTTATTCTGGAACAACACCGTACCATTCCCGAGGGTCAACGGCTGTTTTTCAATATCAAATATATGCCGTAAATTCGCATTTTCAAATATTGCAAGCGCATATCTTAAAAGCATATATTTTTTTCAAGTCGCTGCAGAATATATTTAGTAATTTTAGTTTGGAGAAGTCGAATCCTTCAAAATAATTCTGATCACAAAATTCTACTGAGCTTAAGGAACGGTAACAACTAAGTAATCCCCAAACTTCAAGAAAGATCCTCGACGTTTCAGGCCAACTGAAAAATTATGCATACGTTATGCGACGTGATTACGAACAGAATCAGCTGGCGTTAATTTGGAGAAGTAGGGTGAATCTTTCAGAGTAATTTTGATCACAAAACTGGTAGATAGTGATATTAATAGGATATAAGAAAGTGTTTTTACAATTTAGTGTTTAATATTACAGTAATTTACACCAAACTTCTACAAGTCCCAAATTAAGAAAAAAAATGTGAGGGAATCGTGTATTTAATTCTATCAAATGAAAATGATTTTACAATGTACCGGTCTCTATAAAGTATGTTCCCTCTGATTAACCGCAATCGTTTGAACATATGTAAAGAAATAAATGATATGCTGAAATCAATCAACAGATAGCCTTCGATAACTTCAATATAACCCAATGCTTCACCAATTTTTTCCATCCCAGCTGCATCTAAACCTTTCCTGAAATGATGAATGAGGGTCTTAATTCTTTGCAACCCAGACTTTGCAACCCTACCAATTTTCTAAATTTGCCTTTTTTAAAGCTTTCAGTTAAAGACAGACTGTGTTTTTCATTAATTCTACGAATTCTTCGCATAAAAAAACACATATGAGACGAAAAAAACCTCACTTTTTACCTTACTATCAGTTAACTGCAAATGTTGATTTTTTAAATGGTTTAATTCTTAAAAGTGGTATCACTTCCAATGATTTAATTCACCCATTGATTGTTGTTCAAAAATAACTATTTAGCGTTGTTTGTTATTAAATTGTATTACAAAAAGTTTGAAGTAACAACAAAATTTTGGTGGCGAAGACTTCATAAAGTCTTTAAAAAATTTTGATCAACTAACCTCAATTCGATTTCCAGATAACCTTCGATAACGTTGCATTTCTTGAACAAATAATCATTGATGCGTGCGAAAGAATCAATGGTTCCACCCTTGCATTTTACTGGACAATAGCCTTCACATTTAATGCAACCTGATGAAGTGATCGGGTCTGCAATGAAAACAAGAAAAAAATCCCGAATCTATCTAAATTAATAGAAAATTATTCTTTTTGAAAATCAATTTTTGTTTCAAAACTAAAACTACAACACAGCAAACCAATTTCCTGCCCAAATGGACAGTCAACGCGACACATATTTTCAACGACTAGCATTCGTTTCTTAGTACTTTCCATTGTTACTGGCGCTGATATATTTTGACATTCTTCAATTGTCACACATCTCCTAAAAAATATAAAGAAATTTTTCGTTCAGATTGATCGAAACTGGCGTTAACGTTTAACGCTAATGCTTCAAATTCCTTTTATCATTTAGAAGCTATGAAAAACTTTGTCTGATGGAAAATAAACTGCATTAACCAAAAAAATCCGAAAGACATTTGCAGAAAAAGTGAAATGATTTCAAAAAAATTTGACTCATGAAATTTCTTTAAAAATCATTTAACTAGGAAAAAAAATCTTACCTTACAAGATAAATATGATGTATTTCATACAAGCCAATTGGACACTGATCCATACATATACCTTGATAGACGACATTTTTGCAAAAATGACAGGCACTGGGATCATCAGGTGCTGAGCAGCCACCCAAACACTGATCATGACATTTTTCCCCATCATCGTCACAACCCGGTCCTACCGTCTTGTCGTCGTTCCAGGTGTATTTGCATTCTGAAATAGTTAATAAATGCTCAAGGAAAACGAAAACTTTCTGAAAACTACAGTTAGGTTCATTTAAGGTTTGAAACCCCATATCTTGATTTGAATCTTTAAATTTCAATCTTTTACATGCGAAAAGCTTTCAAACTTTCTAAATATAACTTTTCAAAGTTTCAAAATTCAAAAATTTTATTACTTGATATGAGGAAAATACAAAAAAAAGTCTTACCAAGCTGACATGTTTCAGCGTCCCAACACGACAACATGTGGTCACGTTTGTGACAACGGTGTTCATTCTGTGGCACGCAATCATCGCTACATAAGTCTGAAGCGTTTTTTTTCTTTTATAAGAATCTAGTACTTTATAAGGGAAATTGGAATCACCAAGAAATAAAAAATCTTTCAAGTTATTGAAATTTTGTAATTCCAAATAAAATTTAACAGCTACGTCAAGATAATAACATTACATAATATTAGTATTAAAACTATGGGTGAAATGAATTTCAATAATGATAATAATAACAATAACAAGTTATTACATCAACTAATTAGGATTAATTAATGATGGTAATTCCAGTGATTAATGGCAGAATGATTCGCAAATGAGACAATTTACGTATGAGAAGTGGAAAAAATTTTTTCGTTTTTACCAGAGTCGGTTCCTCTGTTCTGGTCAGTCAGAATATCATTAGCGGGTCCAATTAATATTTGACTCCAGTCAATATATCGACTATAACAAAGTTGGGTATTATCCATAATTCGCACACCACCATTAATAATTGTTGTCAGCCTTGGTAGGCCAATTTCGACCAAATGCGTATTCTGATATATCACGAGCGCATAATTCATGATTAATTCTTGTCCACCAATAATACGTAGATTAGGAAATAGTCGTTTCAGTGATCGAAGAGCACTAAAATATTCTTAGCTTACAATTAAAATCAATCAAAATATTGAACGGTAATTTCTCAATGATAAATACTATAGCAAAAAAACTAGCAATGAAGAAGAAAGTATACTAACCTGACTTGGAATATTAACAGATGTCCTGTGATAACACGCAAGCGCTTGAAGACTGGAAAATTTTCATGGGTGAAATTTGAACTTGTAATCATTGAAACCGAGAAATCACCCTCCATCACCGTACAATTAGCCAAAGTTGACCATTTGTCATTCGTTTCCTTGTCTTGAAATGCCATATTCGGACTATTCCGAATGTCCAACGAGCGGCAGTATACATCGTCATGGGCGGATAGCTGAAATGTATATATATATATATATATATATATATATATATATATATATATATATATA
>NW_018108247.1:41024-47271 GCF_000183805.2 Loa loa
AATAATAATAATAATAATAATAATAATAATAATAATAATAATAATAATAATAATAATAATAATAATAATAATAATAATAATAATAATAATAATAATAATAATAATAATAATAATAATAATAATAATAATAATAATAATAATAATAATAATAATAATAATAATAATAATAATGCAATAACAATAACAGTAGCAATAATAATGGAATTACAACAACCCATAAAACGTGATGATGATTCATCTTGAAAATAAGACGAATCATTATCATCGTTACACGAAAACTTTGTTTTTCATGCTTCGGGATTTCTCTCACTACTTATATAGTTTAAGATGCTTTTCAAACAATGTTTATCTTCCTCAAAATGTTAATCGATATAACCATTCATGTTTCGAAAATTCCCTTGTTCTAATTATGCCTTAATTATTACTTTGGTTTCACTTTCTTTCTCAATCAATTTTATGCGTGATTTCCGTTATCCCAAAAGATGAATTCTTCAATGAATACTAATTCGTTATAGAAAAAACAGAAACAAAAATGGAAAGCAATAAATATTATGGGGACAAAAACATATCCCCGTCATATCACGAAGATACAATCGGAGAAAAATGGAACATAGAGGAATCAGCCAATATACTGAAAATAAACTGATAAGCAAAAAAAGGAAAAGCATAATAGGACTAATCAAAATATTAATTGAGGAAAAAGTAAAACAGACGGGACCGTCCCCCAAGTGATCAAATATTATACGGCCACGGACAATAGATGGATAGCTTTCCTTTAAAATCCATTAAATTTCATTCTTTTGAAGAGTAATGGGACATTTAGACCGTAAATCGGTCTTAAATCCAGTACTGATGAATCTAGAAAGCTAAGGCTTAGTCATAAGCATTAAATAACCTAACATTATTTAACTTTGACCCTTATTGTATGCCTCATTTTATTGAATCATATAGAAGGTTTATCTTGCCTATTCCTTTGTTTGTTTCCTTGATTATTACTAAAACAGATAGATAACACAACCATATTCGGTTACACTAATTATGGCCATAAACGAAATTGTGATAGCAATGTAGCATTACTGCCATTTATAATTGAAATCTGGCAGTATATAAGATATAGTAATTCTATACACTTATTGATAACGATTATCAAAATTACCACTGCCAATAAAAGATGTGATAATTGAAAAAAAGAACCAAAACATGCTTTCAATTATTTCACTTTAAGATGCTATTCCTAGGTAGCAGCAATAAATTTACAAATCAAAATTATTAGGAATTTAATTATCATCTTTAAATCACGACTAAAAAAAAAGGAGGATTTGACCGTAATTTATTGAAATAGTAATATGACAAAGAACTGCCTGAAAACTAAGCGAGAGCAGACATAACAACTTCCTAAGGTTCACAGTGACCCTTATGAATCCATTTATATATTGAACACTTGACCTCACTATGACCTCGACATCAACATCGATCAATATGGTGCTAGCAGAGTGTACAATGGTAAGAGTGTACGGACGGCAATAAACGGTAATTATAAAGTTCATGACAATAACAAACAGCACATTTACCGCATTAATCACTCACAAAATCTTTTAGTTAACTTATCATCATCAAAAAGTAAGTGGCCGAAAAAAAAGACTAAGTGATATAAAATATTCGTAAAGAAATAAAAGAAAAAAGAAAAAATGAGAAAGTATAGAAATTGGGAAAGATATGGGCGAGGTAAAGAGAGACAGGAATAAATTGAGGAAAAAAAACAAAAGATGAAAATTTTTGAAAGATCAAAAATTCTTAAGTACTAATTGTGATTTCGAATTTCTAATCTTTCAGTAACGATTGAATTGATTAAAGTGTTCGGTTGAATTAATTCCAATCCCAGGTTTAGATTGATGTGTATGTGTGTGCGTGTATATATATGTGTGTGTGTGCGTTGTGTGCGTGTGTGTGTGTGTGTGTGTGTGTGTCTGTATCTGTGTCTGTGTCTATATGTTAATTTCATCGCTTCTAAACCATTCACACTTTTTTCTTGCTAATTATGTTAATGAGATGAGTTGTTGTTTAACGTTGTGATTGAATGATCTAATTGGAAATGTATATGTACGATAGAATTTTAAATCGCATTTCATATTTCAATATAAATATATGATAAAACTTCTGATATGATTAAATGATTAAATTTTATTCGTAAGTAGAGATTAACACGTTTTTTTTTGCTGTAATTTGAATTCATTCATTCATTTAATTACTCATTTATTATGTGAATTATTCAATTAGTAAATTGAAGTGAAAATTATTAAAAAAGTAAAATAAAAATTAATTACGGTAAAAATTATTCAATTAGTGGAACAACGATGAAATTCAGCTAATTAATCTATTTTATTGAGTTAATTGCTGCAAGTAAAATTAATTTTTTCATCATAATTTTATGAAACGATGAAAATTTTGTGATTAATTAGTACATAATTATACTTTTTTATCAAACATTCTCGTACCATATATTATTCTTTATTTTTTGTTTATTTTAATTTGATTATTTATGTATATCATATCAATAATCGTCATCGAGATATCCATGTATGTGTGTGTGTGTGTGTGTGTGTCTGTCTGTCTGTCCGTGTCTGTGTGTGAGTTTGTATGTATGTATGCATGTAAATTTCTAAAATCGTTTGAAATTTCTAGAAAATTCCTGTTATTTCAGAAATTAATGAAATGGAAAGAAATGAGGAGAAAAGAGAAAAAGGAAATGATATTGTTGAAACGACAAGGAGAAAAATGGATGATTCTAAATTAGCCTATGAAACAATTGAAAATATCATCGTTGATAACGAATCAACAATAAAGTCATTCAAAAAATTGCCAACTGTAAGAAAAGAATTTGAAACATCAATTAAATGCAATAAAGCAAAAGTATGCTTTTTTTTTGGAATTCTTAAATATTTTTATACGAAATAATCAATGATGATGCTAATGTCAGAAGAATGATATAATGAATGAATGAAATTAAAAAATGTCAAAGTTCAACTGTGCTGTTCATTCCTAAGTACAGAAATATTTTTTTGAAGTAATTGAATGATTCCTGCTCAATATAATACTTGAATAATCGAAAAACTGTGTTACTAAGTTCCTTCTCCGATAATAGCACATATTTTGAAATGAATGAAAATTCCTGAAAACTTTTTTTCACTATGCATTAAAAAGTATTCAGCACATGATATAAATAGTCGAAAAACTTCAAAACAATAATTTAGCATTATTTTATGCTAAATTATTACGCTATTATAAACAAACTAATAACTACAATTTGGTAAAAGCAGTTTAGCAGAATAAGAAATTAATAATTTGAAATTGTTTAATTGAAGTTTTAACAAATAAATTAATGGTAGGTAAAGAAATGGCTTATTTCGGTGATAAATCGTCTTACGAAGGAATGGAAGCCAAAATTATGTCAATCGTTATTTACCGAAAAAGAACTGATCGAATTATGTTATCGAGCTAGGGAAGTATTTTGGATGCAACCTACTCTTGTAGAAGTAAAGTTTTATTCTTTTTTCCCTCTTATTTTTCATATCGAAGTATATCTGAATTTTTTTATTTTTTGATTTCCATACGAAATATTTTAAGCAGTCTTGCGAGTTTTCAATTACTTTTTTGTTTTTCTAACAGATTAATTAAAATACGCTCGTAAATATATATATTAATGAATTGATAAAATGATTCGTAAGATATTTGCATATAAAATAATTAATTGATTTAATTGGGGATAATTGGAAAGGATTACAGATTTATGAGAGAAACAAACGGATGCAATTTAAGAAATGAATTCATTCAAAGAAAAAAGAAAGTTAACAAATTCTTCTAATTAATAAATCTGCAAAATATCCGTTGAAAAGAAGAAGTTAATGAAAACTATTGGGTAATGTTGATGATAATAATATTAATCTTTTTTTGAATTGAATTTTTTAAAATTTTTTAGCCTAGATTGCCAATAACAATTTGTGGTGATATTCATGGACAGTTTAAAGATTTATTAGCACTTTTTATTCTTTATGGCTTTCCACCTGATCGACGATATCTTTTTCTTGGTGATTATGTTGACCGTGGTCCATTTTCCATCGAAGTTGTGACACTTTTATTTGCTTACAAGGTAAATTGCACAAAAAAAAAGGAAACAAAGAAAGGAAAATTTATAATTAAATTGTTTCATTTTGAAATTTAAAGGAAAAAGATAATCGTTTATTTCTATTTCTTTAGTATTTATTTTAAAAAATTTTACAAATTCTGCATTAGTCTTTTTTGTCACAATAATAAATCAATGCAATTAAAAATGAATTGTCCACAGTTGAAAAAAAAATCAACCATAATATTTTGACAAGTTAAATTATTACCACCAAAAAATATAATCGTATTTTTTAAAGATACTTTATCCACGTGACATTTATCTTCTACGTGGAAACCATGAATCACGTTATATTAATCTTAGATACGGATTCTATGATGAATGTGTATTGAGGTATAAAAATAGAACACTTATTTTTCCGACTAAATTCAAATTTTATCTTTTAAGGAATTTTGAAAAGACTGATTATATCAGTTTATATTGCTAATAATTATCATTTTAGTTATTTCATTATCATCATTATTATAATCTCAATTATATCGTCACTATGAAATAATTATAATCATTCCCATCTTTATTGCTTAATTATTACAATTATGATTATTATCAACAATAAATTGTTATTACCACTAATTGAAATGATCATTACTAGTAAACTGTCATTGCAATCGTTTATATTTATTTATTAGCATTAATAAATTCTTATTATTATACTTTATGAATAATTATTATCATTATCAATAATTTGCTATTAATATCAATTGAAAAAAAAATCATTACCGTGAATGATATATTATTATTACTGTCAGCATTAGAAACGATCATTACTAATAAATTCCAATTATTGATAGTTTAAAAGAACCATTATCAATCAAAAAGTTATTATCATTTAAAAAAAATTATTATCATTCAATTATTATTATATGTTATGCTTATTGTTATCTGTAAATGATTATACTTCATAAAAGATTTCATCCACTCATTGATTGCTTTATTATCTTCTTAATTACAACTAGTTCATCAATCAAATCATTTTATCATTCATTTTTCATTACTTCATTGTAATACAATAAGTTATTTCAAATATTCGAATGAATTATTTGACAAATTTCAAATGGCATTTTTTTGCATGCCATTTTGTGCACGAATACAAAAACGAATTTTATGCATGCATGGTGGAATAAGTGAAGATTTAACAGAAATTGCACAGGTAAACCGGAAATTTACCGGAGCATTATTTAAATAGCCTGTTAAGATGATAATGGAAAATTATAAAACAAAGATTTAAAAATTAGGAGTTACGGTCCAGTCATAGTTTGATTAGGTAAAATAAGAAAGTCATAGCAATTTTAATAAATAATCTTTATTTCATTGAAAGTGTAAGACTCATAATGTGAAATTATATTTTAGAAAATTTCAAACCTTACGTTTTATTTGCTTTTTTCAAATTCGAAATCCAAATTTTAATTGGTTTATTTTAAAACAATTAATGAAAAAGTGGCAAAATTTCGACCATTTCGTTATTTTTCAAAAAAATTTCAGTTGGAACGAATAGAACGGCCATGCGAAATTCCGGATTTAGGCATACTAACCGATTTGACATGGTCTGATCCAAGTTATTATGCAACTAATTACGATTATAATAATAGACGAGGAGTTGCACGACTATTCAGTATTAATGCTGTAAAAGAATTCTGCAAAAAACTTGGCTTAGATATGATTGTGCGAGCACATCAGGCATACACCTATATTCATTAATTACCTTTGAATGAAGCGCCAACATTAAACAAGTATTCCATGATATTTAAAAATTGTTGTAGACGTTTATTATTATTATTATTATTATTATTATTATTATTATTATTATTATTATTATTATTATTATTATTATTATTATTATTATTATTATTATTATTATTATTATTATTATTATTATTATTATTATTATTATTATTATTATTATTATTATTATTATTATTATTATTATTATTATTATTATTATTATTATTATTATTATTATTATTATTATTATTATTATTATTATTATTATTATTATTATTATTATTATTATTATTATTATTATTATTATTATTATTATTATTATTATTATTATTATTATTATTATTA
>NW_018108247.1:47648-60783 GCF_000183805.2 Loa loa
TATAATAGCGAAAATNTGCCTTAATTAAATTCATTACATTCTTTCAAATTGTGAACATTTCAGTACTTTAAATCATTATTTCTTCTTGAATTTTCATTTACCTTCGTTTCATAAATTAATTGAAAAATAAAAAAAAAAATTCCAATATTTTAGATGAAAGGCGTATTATGATGAAAGCTAATTGTTCGAAAATTTTTTAAATCATTTATAAACCATTTTTGCACCAATGAATTGTTGCTAGCGATCATTATAATAATTTCTAATCCATTCAATCAATAAATAAATCACTTCTCTTTTTTTTATCTTTCAGGTGATGCAAAATGGTTATGAAAAATTCGGTAATCATTTAATAACGATCTTTTCGGCACCAAATTATTTCATGTCTAATTCCGCAGCAGTATTACATATAGCAAAAGATTTGGCAAGCATTTTTTTTAATTTCTTTTATTTTCATAAAAAAGAAAGAAAGAACAAAAGATGAGGCAAACTTATTTGTTACATCTTTTCAAATAGCACCATTTTTTCAGTTTTGGAAAAAAAGCGAAATTTCTTGTAAAATTTTCATTTACGTTCATTTCTCGTTCATTTCTTGTAAAATATTTAACCAACAACAATCTTAACTCAAATAATTTGTCGTTGACACAATTTTTTATCGTCGTAAGAAGTATTCCTCAAACTACTTTTTTAGTTCAATTTTTTGCTCATTTTAATTAATGATAAAAATTTGACGAAATTTTAATCAATCATCAAAAGCGATGACAACACATGGAAGGACGAATGATAATTTGACAACCATATCATGTTTGAAATTGACTAAAATCATATAAGTTCCATTTTTTTCTAGAAATGTAAAATAGAAGTGCATCGACCTGGATAGTAATTTTGGGAATGATAGCAAGATCAAGAAAGGGAAAAAAATTAAACAAGTTAAAAAGCAATTCTATTCTCGTTTCTTTAACTCTACAGATGGCTAGCATAATGTAAATTTGCAAAAATTTTGCTGAGACATTTTAAATTTATTAATATACCGACCGATGGAAGTATTCATTTTTCGCATCATAGTTGTAATGCTGGATGCTTTGTAAGGCATTGAATACATTTGCAATAAAATACTTTTAAGATTTCAAGCAACAATAACTCTAACTCACTGATAATCTATAATACATATGGATGGGTTAATTAAGTTCATTTAGATTAAATTAAGATTAGAATTAAGTCAGAACTAAATTAAAAAATTTTTAAATAGAAGTAAAATTGGATTTAAAGTTAAATTAAGGTTAAGTTAAATCCAGTTAAACTTCGAACATTTCTGAAATTGAAATTGATATCCAATTGATCATAACAAATATTAATAGAACTTCCAAAAAAATTTAAGGAAACCTTGAATGTTTATGGTATACAAAATGAAATAAGCAAACAGATACAGATATCAGTCCCTCATAAACTTTCATCAATAATTTTAATCACAAATGATGTAATTTAATTTGCAATCTATGTCCCGCATTTTAAACATTCCTTAGAATATATTTCATTGTGCTCGTTTATCTATACCAATAGTAATTCCTTACCAGTCCAATTTCGATTTTTATGCTTATAAACTGAATGAATACGAAGAATAATCAAATCACAATGCCAGTTGTGTATGATAATATCTACCAAGAACTAATTATTAATTGAAATTTGAATAGTAATATTTTCAGAAATTAATTAGTTTCACTGCTTTTTTTCCCCCCTCGGCTTTTCACACAGATTACGTCAAAAATTTGTGTACTTCAAATTGAAAATTTGCGGCACTGTTCGGACGTAATGAATGCAGGAACGACTGAAGAGGGGTTTCATGTTGCATGTTGACTTGCTTCCAATTCACTGCCAGTTTACTAAGTCGTAAATAATTTCGAGGCAGTTGTTCGAAGGAATAGAAACAAAAAAAAAAAAAAAGAAACGGAGATAATAGCTGTTTCTTCGTGATTCTGTATTTTAGCAGCATAAGGCGGTATAATATCAGCAGAGAGGAAATAATGAAATCGATACGAATATTTCGTTTAACAACAGGTACATGTAAATAGTCGCATTTAGGTTTTTTTCTTTTTTTATTTTACATTAAATGTGAGCAACATTTCCCAATGTGATATAATTCTTTTTCATACCGTTAGCTGCAATTTCAATGCAATTACGGACACTTCTCTCTCTCCTCATCAGCTAAGGTCATCTCGGTCCAGTAAACAGCACCCGAGTTCGGGTCTAGCTCGGATCTATTGTCCCGAGATACTACTCCGGATGTTGAACGTGGGTCGCTAGCCCAGATGTTTGCCGAACCTCGACCAAAAAGACTTCCAGACAATCCTAGTGGATCATCGATAAAAGTATTATGATGGTGCACTCTGTGTACGTGATCGAATCTTGTTTGTCGAGGTGATGGCAATTGGTGCGGTGACGGAAAAACTGGTTCTGGAAAAAGAAGTTTGTGAAAAGTCGGGTTAAAGTTTTTTAACTGGGATGAAAACCGGCTAAGATAAAATGCTTTTCGAATTGAAAGAGAAAAATGAAATTGAAAACAATTTCGGAATGCCACTTAAGAAAAACTCAAGAGAACAAGAATTGGGATTGAAATAAAATAATTCATAACCTGCTGCTAAATTTGTTGGTCGAGGACGTCGAGGACGAGAATTCGATGAATTTTCGATAATAAATGGTGGCGCTTCTGGATTAAGCCTAAATGCACGAACTGATTCTGCAAGACAATTACATGCACCGTCTGAGGTTGGCAGTTGTTGAACAAAATCGTTTGTTGTTGCTTGCGACCAATTATTGCTAGTGGAAATCGGTGGCATCTGCCAAACACTTTCACTGTTTCCTTGTTTATCATGATCATGATCGCAGAAATATTCCGCTAGTGTCGGCAATCTAAGATTAAAACCTGGCCAAACCTCATCTTTTTCCTCTGAAAAAAAATTCTCACTTTGAATTTTTTCTTCGTTTTGAATTTCCAAGATTAGATGCTATTTTTCAAATCATACACTTTCAACGTTGCTACTTGTTACTAAGAGATTATACAAATGCAACTATGAAAATGAGAGGCTGCTTACATGTCATTCATCCCTTTCATTCGATCGATTATCCGAATCTCTTACTGTTTTAAATGTAGAATTTGGAAAACACTTGATTCTGGAAGACTAGTGGCTTATGAAAATCGAAAATTTAAACAACTAAACAGAATTTAAAAATTAGATTGATCCAACACCAGCTCAACCATAACAAATCTAATGTGTGCTTTACAATGGCAGTTTTTAAAAACAAATATTTGAAACGAACCAATCACCCATTTATTTCTCAAATATTGATCTTCCGCTAGTTTTCGTTCTCTCTGTAACTGTTCGATGAACGCACTTGGCCGATTACCTCCCTTTTTGCCATTATTTCGTTGAGAACCAATTGGACCCGAAATTTTACGGTAGAATTTAAACTCCAGATAAAAAACTTCGGTATTTTGTTATTAAAATGTTCTTTTCTCTATTTCAAATGGTTTCAATTTTTGAATTATCTTCACACTCTTTGAAAAGAATATAGCGCTGTGCTCAATTTTTACGAATCCCCATATTTACTTGAAACATCATCTACCTAAAAATTTACCATGTCCAGAAAAAACTTCTTGTTTTCTTTGCGGATCCATTCTTTGTTCCAATCGAGTTGGGTGGACGACGGTTACAGATGACGGTAGAGATGGCCCTACTGAACACTGCTGTGCTGACAATTTTTTTTCCGATAAGAATAAACGTTCAGTAGCATCAGCTAAGGCACTAAAGTCTTCATCGACATTTCCGTCTAAATACAAAACTGAACTGATGAATAAATTTCTGATCGTTATAATTAAAATTTAAGGAATAAAAGTCGAACGGATATTTGATAAATAAATAAAACCATGTCTTCGGTGGACATAAAAAGAGGAAGAACTTTTTCGATAATTTCATCAGTTGCGGCACAGTCAGATCACTGCTTCTTGATGAAACTAAGAAAAATTTTAAGAAATCCTGGAGAACTTGCCATTTATTATAGCAGGACCGTCTACCCACTCTGGTGGGGCACTCGCATCACTCAGTCCCGCTTCTGATCTGAAGATCCACCATTCATATTAATTATGATAAAAGGAAAAGAATTGTGAAAAGTTTTAAAACTAACAAAAACCAACTCTAGATCACATATTTTTAAAAAAATGCCCAAAGTCCGTAAAAAACAAAATCAGAAGATGCCTAGTAGCGACACTTCATTTCCTTCATGCAGTTTGAATACATGTGGTATAACATTGAATAGGTTTTCGTAAAAGACGCACTCTTTTTTCCTTCAGATTCTAACCTTTCATCAACAGACTTTTCACGATGCATTGAAAGCCAGTTATAACTACTTTTGCTCTCTTCTGTAGTCTGAAGAACGGCAACATTATGCGATATGTAATTGTGCTCTGGTTTCTTAGTATCCCGTGAAATTGGGCTTTCATCTTTGACTAGGTCTGTATTCTTGACATGACTGTCAGAACTGCCTGAAGGACACGAAACAGTAGCAGCTTCCAAGACAGCTCTAGATCGTAATCTACTTGAACCTTAAATTAATACATTATATGCGGTCGAATTTCCTTCCAATCCTATCCATGAAATACCGCTAAGAAATCATTATGATTAACCAGGTTAAAATCACCAGAACTACTCAAGTTGTTCTGCGTTATATACATATTAATACAGGTAAGTTCTATGTCATATATACATCAGTACAATCAACAATAATATGTGAATTTTAAGTTTCCGAATCACCAGGAAACTACGATTTTCCAAGTTCTCCCTTAAAATTTTCCATCTGTAATAAGAAAATCAACTATCAATATTTAGTAGCAGAAACATATGCAGGCCAATCAAAACTATCGACTAAAATTGGATCTGTAATTGTTTTAAAACACCAATTTTACCTGCGCGATTTTCTTTCGTTTCTCTCGTCTTTAGAAAAGATGTTCTTTCTGCGCTTACCTAAAAGCGATATGTAGATATTTATCAAAATCTAATTTAAAGCAAGCCTAATTCAATGAGATTATAACATATATAAAAAAGAACTGTTCTCCTTTTTAAATTAATTTTAAATAACCTTTTCCTTTGAGGATCTGCACACTCCATTGACAGATACATTCTTTTGAGAATTAATACTATGTGATGCATGTCCGATCGAATACGATGACAGACTAAAGCTATAATAGCATTTTAAAGGAAAATTTGACCATTAAGAAATATGTTTCAACAGAAAAAATTAAACCAGAATTTTTTATTGAATTCATTTCTACTTACCAATCACACATTTCTATATTGCACTAATCACGGTTTTAAGATTCGACTGTGTCCCCGATCAAGCATAAATCAGGTGTGCTACTGACAAAAAAGCATGCTATTATTCCGTTCTTTCTGTTAGTTTGCATTCCATTCACAAAATAATTTAACAACACAATATTTAGTAGTACAATTAACGAAATTCAAAGAAATATATATATATATATATATATATATTCCGTACCATACCTTTTGTAGCCGTATCGTTTTTCTACTGCACTCGATCCACCACCGGCTGTTATGTTGGATGAATCAGATGGCGTCGATGCTGATTTACCGCTATTCAAAGAAGCACCTTTAGTAGAAAAGGTCGAATCACCATGACATTTAATCAGTGTTTTTTTCTGACGTGTTCTTACTTGTTTTACTGTTACTCGTGTCTGAATGAGAAGCTTTTGAAGGTAAGATATGCAAAGTTTGTTGCATTAGATGGAAAGATGCTGTCAGAAGCAATCCTTCGAACAAACCTAACAAGACCAAAGAAAAACATATGACAATGGTTTTTGGAATAAATTCATAAGTTATACAATTTGGATGACCATGACCGACGTATAATACCACCTCAGCAATATGACATTAAAGAAAGCTCAACATGATTGATGAGGTTTGATATCCACTGCTGTAGCATATCAGTGCAATAATCAGTCTTCCCTAATTGCGGAATACAAAGACAACAATAAAATGAATTTTTGAAATGTTTACGAATTGGGAAAAAGATGGTAATTCAGAGCTATAAATTATTAATGCTTATTAATAATATAAATAACTGGAAAATAACATACAGAAAGTATTCAAAAGATGATCCAAAAAAAACAGAACATACATCATCACCACGGAACTGCCACACGAACGAAAACAACCACAGAACACTGTTTGCTGCTTGCCAGAATGAGCGTATCAACAAATTAGAATCTTCTGAATAGTGCAAAACATGCCGACGAGGTGCTGACGGTTTGAATTTTGCTAAAGAAGAATTTCGAACTTTTAAGAAATTCACTAAGCAAAAAATAAGCAAGTGGAAAAAACCAAACGATGATCCTCCATTTTGTGAAATCTCTTACACTCTCTGAATCTCTTCATTGTGTTTTAAAAAGTACTGAACTCGTGACTTCGAAATTTCGTAGCAACATTTGGAGATTGCAGTATTGCAGCTACACAAAGTGTTAAAATGGAAAACTTAGTAATATCAAAATATTTCGTCCTCCTTTAAGCCAGTGTTAATAAAGTTTGTCAACTTTATTTGTTTATTTTGTAGTTGTTTGTCAACTACTGAAAATACAGTTTTAGACACTAAGTTATTAGACTATGTTGATAAAAAGGAAAAAAAATACATAGAGAACAGAGTCCCTTATCACGAGTGCGTCGCATATCAGTAGTGTTCGGATCTAAGACTCGCCGTATCTGGCCAAATTGCTGCCTTATACCGCATGTTATCGTTCTATCACCTTCCAGATATGCACAAGCAACGATACAAATAAGGCAAAACCTGAAATGATGAATTATTTTGCAACTTTCAGGAACGTGTTTAAAACTAGACACATCCTGAAGTAACTTTATGCAAGTTAACAAAGCTGTCTTGATTACTAAAAAAGGTGGGATCGATTATTTGTGCTCATAGGATACTGGTAAATATATGATAGATGAATATGAAACTGCTTAACAACGAGGTCTAACTTATTGTTTATTATATAACAGATTCGACTAAAAAGAAAAAAAGTGCCAAAAAACATGCTTAAAAAAACGCTAAGAGAAAATTTCTGGCAAAAAAAAAAATGCATTGATTAAATGTTAAAAAGCATTTAAACAACAGCTAAGCTTCAATGTTCACTTCAACAGATTTGACTGAAACTGAGTCCCTACCGCTACATTGAACAATTTCACTTATTTATTTCGTATTTTTTGAAAGAAAGCTCACAATAAAACAGATAAGCAGGAGTAATACATAAAACATTCAAAAGGTGGTCGTGGCAAAGCTGCATGACATTTGGCTAACATATGGCGTGGTACAGATGCACCCATTGGGAACAACCAAGATGTCCCGTTCATGTGCATATAAAACTGCAATGCAGCCTCATTCCATGATATTAAAAAATCGGGCGTATACCTGAAATTATATCTAATATATATTTCAATTTTTTAAAATTTTCGATCCTACAAAGCTAAGTTGTATGTTCATTTTCCAAAAGCCGCAATAAATTAGGAACAACAAAACAGTTATTAAGGTTAAGAAAATTATATTAAATAAATACTTCAGAAAAAGAAAACTAACGCGACATCCAAAATGTGTGTTTCATTCGGTTCAAGACGAAATGGCTGACAGTTCAGAATGCGAAAACCACGATTTTCGCAAGGAACATTATTGATACTTATGTTGACGACAGTAAATACTACTTCGCCGGTGTTCATGATGGTAAAGGAACGTTTTACAGTGAGTGTTGTGAAAAGTTTGTGCGTTAAACCTGAAATTAAAAGTCTCCACGACGTCTAAAATGCACACATTACACAAAGTTGCATGTCTGCTAACGGAACATGAAATTACAAATAACTAATTGAAATGTAGAACCTTGCATAAGTTGAAAGAAAATTCAAATTGAAACTCGGAAAAATCACATTTAGATGAAAATTTATGAAGGAAACAAACGTTTTGGATTGTGACAATCTGAAAGATGATGCGGTTGTATTTCAAAAGTTAATGGATCGCGAGTTCTTGCAGCACGACCCTCTACTTGCATATCCATGCGTGCTCCGCGACCATATAGTACAACTGGTTCCAGGACCGTTAGGTTATTACTAAAATTCAATTGCATGATAGAAAATAGATTGAACTCAAAAGATTTCCTTGAAATTAGAATGTAGCACTTAAGTCCATCAGAATCTCGCCACTACGTTATCCTCAAAATGTGATGCTGAACTAAGTTAGCAAACATCATGATAATTTAAAAAAATAAAAAAACCACCCACATTTTCTAAAGATTAGTTTCGAAAACCTAATGAAAACTATACCGAATTAAAAGTAGCGACGAACGAAGAACATAATCAGAAGGTAAGAATCCAACACGAACACGTACCTTCATTCTCGGTTGTAGCAACATCGATAAGGTAAATCTGAAAAAAGTAAATACTCTAAAGAAAAATTTTGAATGAAACTTGCATTTCCGAAGGTTTTTTGTTTTCTAAAATTATTTATTTTTTTTAGAAATGATTGAAGCGATGTTCTGGAGAAACACTTACTTTGGAATCGGTATTCCAAGAACGCTTTCCAGTTGTTCTCTTAATTTCGGTACCGGACTATCAGGTTTTAAAGTGAATAGTTCCGTATCTCGTAACGAAAACATCAACGTTTCATTCATTTCAATTGGGTCTGTAAGTGGTGAATCCAGCTCATTCCGGAAAAAATCAATCAACGTGTCAGCATCGGGATAAACAACCAATGGCAACAACTGCACAGCAATTGGTAACGACGATGGATTTGTTAATGTTAAATTGACTATCTGAAGTGAGTTAAGGATCGTACAACCATTAAAAAAAAGAAAAACAAAACCAGAGCTTGAGGTTTTTGAACTTTAATAAGTCAAGCAAATCAATGACAACAATAAAGGAAATAAGCACGCAACTGAATTTCAAATCATGAGGAACTTACAGTAAAATTTCCCACAGCCGTCAGAGGGAAATGAACAGTGGAGCGAGTTAAAAGCCTTGGCCAAATAAGCTCTGAGGCCAAAGGTACTTCCAAGTGCTTGACCTGAAATTCCAAGAACTGTAAGACACCAGAAGGAAAACTAAAATTAAATTTTCGCTGAGAATGCTCTTTTTTTAAAATCATATACAAATAAAAAAAGTTGGAGTAATTAACTACTCTACCTTATCGGTATCAATAATGATAGTTCCATTCATGCAATGTTTGCCTTCAGCTTGCAGCGCATGAAATCTTCGCCGTAATCTGAAAATGAAAGTCGGAATTTTGAAATTCCTTTCATTAATGTTAGAAATAAAATAAAAGTGTAAAAGTGAGTCTAAAAAAATAAATTTAAAAAATAAACTCAAACCTGCTGTACAGATAGTAATCGATTTCAGCCAGATTCTGTGGTAATTTCATGCCATATGTAAACCACTGCCCGTCGGCCGTGTGCAGGGGCATACCTAAGTGAAAGAAAATATTTACACTAACAATATGTTACATTATTTCCGTTTCAAAAACTTCTTTCATTAACTCTTTCCTGATACAATTTATTCATTCGAACAAAAACCAGTCACTATTTCACCACATCAATCTATTCAATAGGTCAGCACATCTCGATCTTCCCTTTACCTTATATTGAAAAGTAGAATTCATTTTGAAACACGAGAATTTTGCATATTTTAAATGTAATACTAAAAAAAAGTATACCGACGTAACAGTCGTCTGTGCAACTAATACTTGGTATGACATGCACACGGCCGAGATCAGAGAGTGCTTTAGTTCTGATTACTGGAGTACTTCCTCGAATTGCCGCCTCAAAAAACACTTTGCGATCATTGAATAATGAAGAAATTCGCAAAACACGCATATCTTCTTCAAAGGTACTAAATACCTGAAATATTTAAAGTTTGAAAAACCTCTGAAACTCAAATTTTGTAAAAAAAAAGCGCTTCCAAATAGTTAAAAGTTCAAATGTAAGACTATTTCGAAATCAAGAACATTTCTTATATGGAACAGTACAGCGGTATTGAAATAATACGAAACCAGTAAGGGAAGTTCTTAAATGTTGACAAAATGGACTTTCATGTACACATTTGACTTTAACCTAACAAAAAAATTAGGAATGCAGCAGTAATGAACGCTAATTCCTTACAGTTACCTTCAATGAATGTGAACTAATACGTCCAGGAAATGTATCAGGAAAAACGAGTTCTTCGGGTACTGCTACTATTGTACCTTGACCAACTGCATAAGTCACCGGGAATGAGCTACAAAAATAATAGAAATGTTAAATTGAAAATGATACAAATAATAAATATTAATATCTTGCATTATGGTTAATACAACCCAAATACAACCTAATCTTAATACAGTTTAATATAACCCTAAGTTTCGGTCATCATCGGAAAAAAATAAAGGACAAAAAATAGTCTATTTTCTATCCCTTATTTAAATATTCCCTTTAAATCATTAAAAAGAAAAACAAGTGTTAGAACTGTTTTGTTTAATAAAACGAAAACTTACGAATATTCAAAATCAGTTTCAATGACGAATTTATCATGCAAAACCGCACGATCATTTGGAGCTCGCAAAGTATATCTGAAGACCGCAGAACTAGAGCCAGGTAATGGAAAATCCTCACCCTTAAAAAAGTGTTTCAGTAATTCAAATAAAAAAAGGAAAAAAGTGTTCCAGTAGTTCGAACTCTGCCTAGATCTACCAACAAATTTCATTCACACTCATTTCCACATGCCAAACTTGTCACCTTTATACAAAGATTTACAGATGCCCCTAAAATGTATAGCATGTGAAGTGGGGTTTTATAGCTTAGTTTGCCCTGTCATGCCGAAGTGCCGTTAATATTGCAAGCAAAAACTAACACCATAACAAAACGGAACCTTTAAAATGTACAAACCTCTCGATAAGATCCCGAAAAGTCTGATTTTTTAAGGTTTGTCAAATTTAAGATCGAGCTTTGTTCAGCTTGTACAGTCAATAATGACAATGTCGTTATTGATGGTAATGCTCTTTTTAAATTCTTTATAATAATGGCAACTGGATTCTCGTTTGTTATGGAAAACTGCAAAAATACAGTGACTTTAAGCAAGACAGAGCATTTTTTATCCAAAGTTACGATTTTTAAATTAGATTTCGCTTTTTGAGAGGCACTTCTAGTGATATCCGCAAAATTCATATATCAAAAATTCTCTTCTTGTAGATTTTTAATCCATGTGATGCCTTCTCATTCTCCTTTTTAACTTCTTAGTATACTAAAAAGCAAAAAAAGGAAAAAAACTTCCGCATAACAAGGTTTTTTTCGTTGATCGCTAATTCGTTAATTTCCAAATGCATGTGCTAAAACAATCACCTGAATTGAGCGGCTATCACCAGCATCAATCAAACCAAAATTGAATTCCTTCTGATGTAATGAGTGTAAAACTACCTAAACTAAGCAAATAATATTACAAAAACATTAAAACAAAATCCTGAACTGAGAACAGCATCAGCAAAACAGCATTATTTAAAAATATCACAGACGACTTGTACTGACATTTTTCAATAACTTTTTTGCCAATTATTTTTGTGTATTGTAAGCAACTTTCCATTATTTTCTAACCTTAATAGCGAAATGAAAAATGAGATTCAGCGTCTCAGACATATTTCGACACATATCAAGACAAAAGAAATATCACAGTAATTCAAGCATTTTTGAATATTTATTCATCTCACAATGCTTTTAATTCATTGCCATCATTATTTCATGAATTGAGAAAACTCGAAAAACCTCACCTTCAGTTTGCCACTGAATATAACCAATGGTATTTGAAATGTCGTAACATTGGTATGAGCATTGAAAAATGCTGCAAAACCATCTCGTTCCTTTCTTACGTATTGCAAATATATGGCGGACTTTGTCTCGCCGGCAGCTATCATTACCACATTTGAAATCAACTTTGCCTGAAAAATGTTGTCGTTTTGAACAATTTATTCTCTGAGAAAAATCATCATGGGAAAAAAGAAATAAAATATCGAAATTCGACTTAAGAATTAAAGAATGTTAAACTGTAAATTTCAGGAAAGTATAAAAGGAGCATTTTATTTGATCACCGTAGTAAGTTTTGCTTGTTCAATATGACACATCTTTTGGTTAACCATACTGTGAACAATGTAAGGAAATATTCTGATATTCTGGTTTTAAATCAATTGTCCAAACAGTTAAACAATAATTACTTTAAAAAATCTTTGTGCTTCTGCATTTAAAGTTATTTTCCATACAGCAACTCCAAATGGTAAATCGTTAGTTAATGAAATGCTTCGTGAGACAGGAGGCTTTAGAAGATTATGAAATGCTGTTTCTTCCACTTTCGGTTTTATCGAACTGGAATATGTGACAAAGCAAAAAAAAATATAGCTTAATAAATCTTCAAAATGGAACAGAAAATTTCCACGATATCGATGAATTTACCCGTAGTAAACCTGTGCTGTGTATGGTATGGTAACGTTACAAGTGCCACCGCGACTTTCAGCAACAATTCTTCCCTTATAATGAACCAACTTTGGCCCCTCCTCATTGATACGCAATAATTTCGTGTCGAATATAATTTTTGCTATCGCTTTTGATGCGCCTATAAATGTAAAATTTTAAACTATTCGTAATCCCCGAACAGGAAAAATATTTATTAAGTTGTTCGAATAATAACAGTACAGAAAATGACTCAAATTAAAAGCGCAGTTTAACGACTAACATTGATAGTGCTTACTAAGAGACTCTAACGTGCTTGACGTGTTATACTATTACCGCGTAACATTGAGAGTCCAAGGGATCTTAATGACCCACATGAAAATAAAAAAAAAAAAAAGTACCAGGTTGCTGTCTGGCTCCACATTTCACAGAAATTGGCGGCTTTGAAGCGAATTCCATATAAATACCATTGAGCTTTTCATTGCTTTCCACATAAAGATTCTTAAAGAGAAAATCTGAGTCGAAAGCAAAACATCGCTCAAAGAAAAATAAGACTTATGAGGTTTATTGCATGGGATATTTGTGCGACAAACTTCGACTACGTTTTGAGTGAGAAGTCACTTTGAACAA
>NW_018108247.1:60948-67334 GCF_000183805.2 Loa loa
GTACCAGGTTGCTGTCTGGCTCCACATTTCACAGAAATTGGCGGCTTTGAAGCGAATTCCATATAAATACCATTGAGCTTTTCATTGCTTTCCACATAAAGATTCTTAAAGAGAAAATCTGAGTCGAAAGCAAAACATCGCTCAAAGAAAATAAGACTTATGAGGTTTATTGCATGGGATATTTGTGCGACAAACTTCGACTACGTTTTGAGTGAGAAGTCACTTTGAACAATTAAAAATTCCAGTTCCTCACTTCTTGAATTAATCAAACTATCCAGATGATAGATGAAAACGACCTCCAATATTAATTCCTAGTGTTAGAAATTAGAATCAGTTGAAAGCAACAAAGATATATATCCAAAGTACCTCAATTTCGATGCCTCTTTCAAGTGTAGAAACGACTTCCAACATTAATACAGAAGATTTATCACCGGATCGAATCAAACCAAAATCTAACAAATCTACCGTAGCATATAATCCACGTTTTTTCGTAATTTCTACCTAAAAAGAGCTTCAAAATATATATATATATATATATATATATATTTTTTGGTTTAACAATAAAATATACGTAATCTTCTGATATATCATATTTCCTACTAAATCATATCATGGTCGAAAATTAGCACGTATGAGTATTTTCGAACAAAAAAATCAGTTTTCTTCAATGGTAACACTCCGGCGAAATGATTTACCTCTACAGGAACAATAAGTGTGTCTACGACGTGTTCCAAGCCAAGATTCGTCTGAACTGAATCCTCTGATAACCGCTCGTCAATCACTTTATGTCTTTTCCGATTAGTTTTAATTTTTATATACGCACTGGAATTTCGTTCACGTGCTCCAAGTAGTTTCGCATTCATTACAGTCTTCGTCTCATACGGAGCAATATCCTGGAAAAATATTTATCTAAAACAAAGTCACATCCTTGACCTCAGAATATCAACCATGTCTGAGGAAATAATGATGTTTTATAATATTTTTACATGTCAGATCAATTTTACGAAACCTAAGTTTCATTCATGAGAGCAGAAATAGATCGATTAAATTATTAGGCAGGGGAAATAATTTTATGCTGCAACAAATGGATTTTTCAGGTCACCGCTAATAAAACTCGGTGAACTAGAATCATAGGAACTTCTTGTTTGTACCAAAAGTCATCAACTTTCTAGTTTTATATGTTAAGGAAAATATGATTTTCAAGTCAAATTTGAATTAAAGTTTGATCCAAAGTTTCTTCAACATATGTCTCAATAAAAAGGGGTGCTTAAGCAAGTGAACTAGCTACCCTCAATTCAAGTAACTAAATTCAACTTATCAACAAAGTCATGTTGTACTTAATTTCCACGCCATGAGTTTTGCTTTAAAACTTATGAAATCTTCGTTAGTTGATCTTCATACTAGACTACATCTCATATAACAGAAAAGGAAAAGCTACACAATACCCATAATGAAACTGGATACTGAGTTTCAGGAGCAACGTCTGGCAGTTCCAAATGTAAATCAACATCACTGGTATATACTTCTGTAACGCGCAACGTTGTCGGATGAGGATTGTGCAGCTGAACTGGTGATACCAATGTCCCGTTAACCGGTATTTTCGCTCCAACTAACGGGCGTATTCGATAAGGACTCCCCTTGCCTTTACCTTTAACCTGTATTAGAAGAAATTTTTAGAATTTTTCAACAATTCGACAATGCCTTGTCAGTTCAGGAACAGCTGAAAAAAGGGAACTTATTTCCAAACTTCTCTGCAAAGAAGCTAGATTAATAAGGTAATTCCGGAACCAACAAAACCCGCTATACGAAAGCAAAAGACTATTAAGAATGAGGCTGTCCCAAAAACCCTATTGTTAGTGAGTAACTGTATTATTTTACAACAATTACAAAGAAGAAAAACACATACCGAATAAGTGAATGATCCCAGTGATGAATGCACAATGAGGACATTTTCGATCAAGCCTTCTTGTCGAGGCAGAAAAACTACGCTGAAAGTAGTTGACTCACCAGGATTCACGGTCTGAAAGAGTTTCGGGGCTTCTTTTTTTAGAAAGCGTATTCATGATAATAAGCAATTAAGAAATTGCAACAAGGACTATTCAAACAATAACGAAGCTCTGGACATTCGAATTTTTGCTTTTTCTGCTTTCTCAGACATAATAATCAAAAAATTCACCTTATGTTCAGGAAATGAGCAGTGAAAATGAACGGTGGATCCAGAAATCGCATCGAACCGAACTGTTGAAGCAGTTGGATTGTGCACTCGAACTTCCTGCTGTTTTGCCATCCCCACTGACCTAAGATTTTGAAAAATCGAAACTTATTGAATAATGTTGCTAGTTTAAAAGGAGAAGTTTGAAATCCACATAATTTCAAATTTCCGAATACCTGGTCCATCTTAATTTTAGAGGTTATCGCTGCTGCTGTTTATTTTGCAATTTTCACCTCCATCATCAATTAGAAGGGAAGTGAAACACAGTAACCGAAAGCGGATGAAATTGGACAGTACTTTATCTAATAATTTTTTATTGGTTATCCATGAGTTCACTTATAAAATAAAAAGGAAAGAAAAGTTTACTGTTCATCGAATTGCAATTCACTAGGAGTGAACTGTAACTGATTGTTAAGCATTACTCCATTCTGATCGTCACTGCAAAAGTTTCCATTAATAAGTTACTGAAATGAGTTCAAACTGAAATTTCAAATTTGAAATGGATCATGTGACTAACAAAAATGTTCCTATTAATGAAGGCTGCAAAAATTCTGAGTATATAATTTAAATCGAAATAATAGATGAATCCCAAAAAACGGTACTTTACGAATCCAACCCTAAACTGAAAGTCATCTTTTGCTCTGCTTTATTTTCTACATTATCCATTTCATCATGTTACAACAAATATATCATTCAGAATTCAATCTTTAATTCACTATAATAAAAAAAATGCTCTTAGGAGTAACTTATGGAAGAAAACAAAAAGAAAAAATACCTTTTTAAGGGCGCACCACTAGCCAAAGAATCATGATATCCAATATCCGAAAAATAATGTAGTTCGTCTCCTGTTTGCACAAATGCGGTAGCCATAAAAGGTAGTTCAATGCTAAAATCGAAGGTTGCTTCAGCTGTAGCCCAACAACGACGTATGGTGCAATCAAGCTGTAGCAAAAGTGTCAACACTAAACATTTCCTGATAATCATACTACCGCTGTCAATCAGTATTCATTCCTAACCTGAAAATTGACAAAGAAGAAATAATGAAATAAATATAAAGCATTAAGAAATTTTTTACACTTCAAAACGACATAACTTTGAAATACTGTTCAAGTATAATACTAACAATACATAATTACAATAGTGATAAAAATACGATAAAAGCATGATGAAAAAAGAAAAAAGAAAAATAAATTTAGAAATTTCCCGAGAAAAATCAAAGAAATAATAGTAAGATTCGATATTCACCCTTACATTATCTAGGCTATGATCACTATTCCAAGGCTAAATTTCGGATATCAGCATTTCTGACACTACTGATAAACTTTAATTGTAATAATTACAAATATTATAGTATTTTACTACTTTTTTCATCAATTTTTATTAGGTGAGAACAGAAACGATTGTAATTTGTATTTATACATTCTAGAAAATCTTGATTCAATATTACAACTAATTAATTTGCCTTATGATGAAAAAAATTATTTAACAAACCTAAAGTATTTTAATTCAAAGATGTTATTTGTATTTTAAACGAAAAAAAGTATGTTTAATCATAACCATTCATATGGTAGTTGTCCTATGATTAATAATAGCAATGTATTAATGATATTGAAGTGGAGTATCATTATAGTAACTATTTTTTGCCGACAATGACTGATAACAAACGATTATTGATAATAATTAACTGGCCAATGATAATAGCTGATATTCTATGACTGTCACTATTAATGAAAAATGGGTAATTTATCCAATCATCGATATACGCACAAATGAATAACACTGGTAAATGATAACTGCAAGTATGAGAAAATGACAGGAGTTAATTGATATGATAAGAAGGTCAAATGGATCGCTTGTAACACAAAAAGTTACGGTTCGATTTCATTTCAATTACTGCTTTTCGTTTCGGCTGACAGAAGTAATGCTTCAATTACTATAAGTGTATTTACTATAAGTGTATTACATTACTATAAGTGTATTACTATAACTTCAATTACTATAACTAATCATCGTCGTAAAAATAATAAAATCTAGCAAAGATGAATCTTATACCAATTCTGGCATGTCACGATTTTAGCATGCTAATAAAATAATGAATTCTTAATTACTGCATTAAATCAAGAATGTTCAATTAACAGTAAAAAATAATTACAACTATCATTTCTCTTTTTTTTGTCTTAACTTACCCAACGTATGTGTAAGTTAAACAAATAGAAAGTATTATTTTCCCTTTTGTAACAAATAATTAAACTTTAAATAGGTAACTTTACACTCATGCAAATATATTATATACATTAATTCCATTATTGATGCACATATTGGTAGATGATCAATTACCAATATTAATTACTACATCTTCTCACTAACATTAATTAGCCCTTAACTAATAATGGAAATGATAAAAGTAATGAAAAATAACTATTCAAATATAGAAAGATGTCGTCTTGTTTACTAGGAAAATAAGTAAATTAAAATACATGAAATGATGAAACAAGTTGCATATCTACCACAAAAAGCCTTTAAAATACAAGAAATGGTAATTAACTCATTGAATTGAACTGGGAAACTGAAACATATTAAGAGGAAAAGCTGAATATAGGAACAAGGAAAAAAAAAACTCGTCGATCACAACTATCGCTTAGGAAAAGAATTCTTTGTTGAAATGCGAAATGTTATATATACGTGTGTAAGTATAGATAAAAGTATGTATGTATGTGTATGTATGTATGTATGTATGTATGCATGTATGTAACTGTGTGTATACGCAATGCTAAAAGCAACAAAATGATAAAATTCTAAAAAATCAGGAAAATAACTTTTATATGTCGCAGGAAAATGAATGATAGAAGCTGCAGTTGAAAACCAGTTTTATGACTGAATCGTTATAATTGCTGAATGGAAATATTATAATAGAAGTCCTAACATTTGTGGAAAAACCTTTGATTGATATATTATGCTATGATATAATTTTTTGATTGCACAGTTTTAATACACATCCTAATTAGAACCGTTATAAATGTTAGGAGCAAATGACTTCACAAATTAGCAAACAAGTTGAGGTACCTTTGCGAAGTTAGGATTATAGCATTTTTGAATGATTTTCACCGTTACACTTTGACAACATCATGTAAGTAATTTGTGGAACATTAAGAACGATACAAGTAAAAGTCCAAACAATATAAGTTACCAACTCTCAAGGGCATAATACCTGAACAACCCACTAACCATTACCGGACCCACCACGTAACGTACGTGACGTGACTTCGATTCTACGCAAAATCACGCAGCCTTTGATATGAAATAACATTTCTCAAGCATATTTTTGTAAAAATTGTTGAGGAATTAGAATTTATTTCTAATAATGATAGTTTTAAATGTTAGTATAACAATACGGGATATACCTAATCATTAATTTATAATTTAAGCCCTTTGATAACGATTCATTCATTTAACTATGGAGTGAAAGAAGCAGACAGACAATACAGTTCAATACGTCTGAATATCTCTTTCATTCTTTTACATTTTTCTTTTTAAACCATAAGAATAAAATTTGAAAAACAAAATCATTAGTCGCTAATAAATGGATCAGTGAATGACACAGAAATGATTTTATAGAGGAAAGGGAAGAAATGAAATAGACTTAGATTTAGACTGTGATGTCAACTTATTACTAAATCATTTAAACATCATCTGTTCGCTACATTTTCACGTACATATCAGTTTCATCTTCAAACAAAAAAAAAAGCGATTTTTTTCGATGAAGAAAAAAAAGAAATAAACAAAAGAATGAAATAATACAATATGATTTCTTGTGATAATTATTATTAATTAAGTATTGCAAACACGAAATACTTCAACGTACGTGTACGTATGTATGCGTATGTTGCAGTTAGAAAAAGTTTGATCAAACTAAAATTAAGGAGGTAAATAACAAAAAGGGAAATATGTATAAATATAAAGAAGTATTCAACTTTTTATCATTCAATTATTTCAATTCCTCCTCAAACATATGATAAATCATTCTTTGGGGTATAGATGCTCAGCGGCAAGATGATAAAAATAATGTTAAAGACAGAATTTCAACTCATAACAATATTCTATGTAAATTCTATTTTAACAAACTTTTATTTGACTTGAATTGAATAGTAACTATAATAATAGTCTAATAATAAAG
>NW_018108247.1:67956-71868 GCF_000183805.2 Loa loa
AATAATAATAATAAATAACGTCTTAAAAATAAGGCGAATCATTATCATCGTTACACGAAAACTTCGTTTTGCATACTTCGGGAATTCTCTCATTAGTTATATAGTTTAAGCTGCTTTTCAAGAACAACGTTTATTTCCTTCAAAATGTTAATCAAATAACTATTCAAATGGCTAAAGCTGATTATTTTTCAGAAAAAAAAAGGAAAATTCAGAACAATTATCGAGAAGAAAAAAAGTTTGAGAGGAAATTTGAGGGAAGAGAAAAGATTTTTCCGACGATAAAATCAAACTAAATTGATTTCATCAAATTTTCTTTAAATACACCAGTCGATATTTGTTTGTTATTTTCAGTTTTTCTTTTTTTCCACTGAAAAAATTTTTTGTCAAAATTTAAAAATTATTTAAGCGAAAAGTTATCTAAGGATGCAGCAAAAAATTTAACTTTCCATAACCAACAAAAAAAACAATTTTATCTGAAATTTAAAAATTTAAGTTTTTTTTTCTTCAAAAACTTTTTCGATCACCGAAAAGAAAACAGAGAATGAGAGAGAAAAAAAAGAGGGATCGAATATATCTCTATATTACCGTTATTGGTGAAAGTGTTGAAATTCAATTAGATCGATAAAATTTTTCAACAATTATTTAAGAAATGTTCATTGATCCTTTACAAAATCTATGCTTATCTACTATCCTCTTCTTATTTACAAAATTAAATTGTTAATCGCTATCCTCTCACCGTTTCTTTCAATTTTTTTTTCTATCTCTTTTACTCTGTTTCGCTTTTTCATTGCTTTTTTTTTTTAAATGTGCTAAAAAAAGCAGTTAGAATCATTTTGCAAGACAAAATGCGACCTTGAAATTAAATTTTTTTTCTTCATCTAACCATTACTTCGTAATGATTTAAATTATTCAATAATTTCTACGAGTAACACACGCACTTCACGTAATCAATTTGACGTAATTCTGATTGCACGCTGCTGAAAAAATGTAAATTAATGATGAAGACAGTGAGTAGAACTTGTATGGTTTTAACTTAATAATAACGTGGAAAAGGAAAGAATTTTTTTTACACTTTTCAGTAACATATACATATTTTGCTCGCAGAATATGTCACGTTTTAAAGTAATTACTTCAACGTATTCGAAGTTAATATTTTTACGACGAAAAAAATTGAACGGAATACGTGAAATCTGTAAAATCCACGTGAAATTTGTACAATATGTGACATTTTTAAACATTACTTCATCCATCCTTATTTTGCATAGTTTAGATTCAAATACTCATTCGATCAAATTTGAATAGCATAACTATTTTAATTACCAATAAAAATAATGAATTTCAAAGAGAATTAACTTTTGGTACGAAGGTAACAAATAATTACCATTTAAATGAATGGTGTTATGAATTAATTGGAAATGATTAGAAATGACTAAAAGAGAAGGGAAAGGGTGATGACAGCAATGAATTAGCCAAAGATGGTCGAATCGATTGGAGAAATTAAGGTCAAGGTGAATAAGTCTTTTTAGTCATCATTTATAACAAATTTACAAATTAAAAAGAAAAAAAAGATTGAAGTAATACACAAAGAAAAATCACATATAAATATATCTAAGTGATAACGAATTATCATTTGTTATCAGCAAATCCATCATAATAAGTTAATAGATTAGTGCAGGTAAGTTTTTGGAAAAAATATACATATATAACATATGTGGTTGTATGATAGTCATTTATCATTGAATGTAACCGATGGTGGAAATTATCACATATAAGTACCTATAGATAAATGTATTTTTTTTTTGTTTTATTTTCACGTGAACATACACACACACACACACACACACGCATATACACACAGACACATAAGCACATAAACTTTCATTTTCAATAATCAGGTTTGTTTATTATCAACTAATCAGTACGAAAGATTCCAGTTACTGATAACAGATGACGATATTACCGCCACATGTTATCATTTCACCTTTTTTTTGTTTCTTTTTTATCCATATTTGATCATTATTTAATTAATATTCAATGTAAATTGATATTCAGTATAGCATAATATAGGTGTGAAGTTTTGATGTAAATTATCATTGAATTTATCAGATGATGGAAATTATCACATATGAAATTACCAATTATCACATATGGTTTGGAAAGCAAAATTATCTGTCATTTTATGATTTTATTTTCTTCCATTTAAAAATAATATAACAAACTCTGAAGGAGTTTGTTTCACTTTTAATTTGTTTTAGTGTTTACAACTATTATTAATAACAACAAATGGTCAGAAAACACGAAGTGATAAATTTTCAATTTCTTTCTGATCCTTTTAAATTGACAAAATTTGATATTTAATTGTTTACAAATTTTTGAAGATATTTTTTCTAATTTTAGAGTTTTCTGATGTTAACAAATCATTACTTAAGCATTGCCATTTTCATTTATTTGTTATTTTCATCATTCTTTTCAATTTCAAGAGAGAAAGTGAGGGAGAGAAAGAGAATGGGAGAAAGAGAGAGAGAGGGAGAAAGGGAGGAGAAAGGAATAAACCAAACTGTTTAAATTTCAACATTTCCATTAAAATTTAATTTTTTTAAAAATCTTTTCATCTTATTATTTTGCCAGACCACCTATGATAACATAATGATAATGATGATATATGACAACAATATATTCAAAATATAATATCTTTAATAAATGAGATATATGACGGGATATATTTAAGTCAATTTATTCCTCTAATTCGGTTATTAACTTCCATTTAATTTTTAGTCCGTTTATTGATAATATTAAATGGATGAAATAAAAGGATAATAGATTGTGGAAACGCTTTTTATGAGTCAGATTCAAAGGAGACAAAAGGAATGTTAATTTTATCCCAGATTATCTCAATCTCTCGTTTTTTTTTTTTTTAGTTGTTGTACTGACTAAGGAAACTAGTTAGTTTTACTATTTGAGATTTAAACTTTGAATTGTCAAAAAGAACAGGAACAAGAAAAAAGAAGGATTGAATGAATAATTACGAAATATTTGAAATGTCATTTTCAATTCACTAATCGTTTTCTTTTAATTAATTTGAAATTGAGAAGTAATGCAAAACTTATTTTCGCCTCTTATTGCTCCTAATCGCTTCATTAATTTCGAACCATCACAAGCAGAAATATATTGCAATGACAAATGCTTTTTAATACAAAAAAGGAATTGCTAAGATTTTATCGTTAATGAATTTCATTTCTGTTAATGTTAAAAAATTTTACTCGCCAAATATAAGCAGTTATTCTATTCTATTTGAAAACAGAAATTTGATTAAATTTAATTGATATAGTTATTTACTATATTCGTGTGTATACATATAAATCGATAACAATATATTACTGGTATAAGATTACTGCAAATTACTTTGGTATGATTCATTCCAAATCAGAAATTTGATTAAAATTTCAATTTTGAAAAACAATAATTTCGAAAAGGAATAAATGGTTGTTACTGTACCAATGCCATAGTGCATGGATAATTGTGTTCGTACAGTAAAGTAAACAAAAAATTTGAATTGAAGTGGAATAATGCTTCTGTTAAGCACATACAGTACTGTTTATATTATATTGAGTTATTTACATAAATGATACTATAATTGTTTACATATACTATATTATTTGCATGTTTTATATTTTTTACTTTATCAATAATTCACCAACCATTATGTACATTAGAATGATTCATTTCTTGAAATTAAAAGTTAGCAACAATAACAGTCACGAAAAAAATCCAGTAAATAATAATGATTAATAATAAATTAATAATAATTAAATAACAATTAAGAATAATAATTAGTAATAATAATGATAATAATAATAATAATAATAATAATAATAATAATAATAATAATGATAATAATAATAATAATAATAA
>NW_018108247.1:72077-91105 GCF_000183805.2 Loa loa
AATAATAATAATAATTAATAATAATAATAATAATAATAATAACAATAATAATAATAATAATAATAATAATAATAATAATAATAATAATAGTAATAGTAATAATAGTAATGACCATTAAGAAAGAGGGAACAGAAATCATTTGATTGTATCCATTGATATTTGAAATAAACTGTTTTTGTTAAATTTTATTTTAATTGTTCCATTTTTTGTTTTGTAACTTCTCATGTATAGAAAATTTAAATGGAACTAAGAGTAAATTAATTGAATTAATGGTTTAAAATAGCTAAAACGTAACCAAATATCGGAAATATTAATGAGGGAATATATGATGCACACGTTTCTTCTATTTATCCAATTTAAACTTTCGATGGGTTAAAAAAATGGATGAATTTAATTTTTTGAATAAAAAAGCGAGTATGAATGAGATGTATTGAATAGATAAACAATTTCAGTCAGGATCAAACAGTCGGAAGGAAAAATGGACAGAAATAGGACGATGATGAATCATGGAGGCAGTAGGAATGATAACGGAGGTGTGCCAACTTCGAAAATCGATTCTGTGATAGTGATTTAACCAATTTTAAACATCAGTATTAGTTTCTACCCTGTCTATTTCTCTCTTTCTTGATACAGAAAGGAAGTGCGAGAAATCAGCACTCTTCTTACCCTTCTTCCGCTCCTTTTCCTCCGCTATCTCCTCATACTATTATCAAACATAAACTTGTTGAAAACCATGATCGTTGTTGAAAAAACCAGCGCAACAAAAAGGGACCATCGTTGAAAACCGATCAGACATAATATTTTCTGAACAGAACATAAATATAAGTGAAAGTCGGTATCGAGAAATAAAACTTCTATATGAAGAAATCGTGGGATCTTGTAGGAAAATTTATTCTCGCTTCCAGAACGTACTATCATTTGAAGGGTGCACTGCACAAAATGACTGAGTTCTGTAAGCTTCCCACAAGATTAGCTTTGTCTATTATTACTTCAAAACTAGAAAATGAATCGAGATAAGAAGGCTAACACCAAGGCGTACTCAGAAATCATTATTTCAATCATTTTTTGCCATTTGAGCTTCCAATTTTTCCACAAAACACGTAGAATTTTGCGCCTTCTAAAACGAAAAAAAAAATTAGTTAAATTAGGCAATTTAGAGAAGAAAGACCCATTAGTACCACGAAATCAACCCTACGAATCTGAATTTTTTGAGTACATCTATACATTTACGTGAAAAGTGGAATAGAGAAACGCAAATAAAATATTTGATTAACATGGACCAGAATGCAAAATACTTGGTTACCGCCGTTATAATTAATGGGGCAATCATCGAAAAAACAACAGCAGTGCAATGCAAAACTCAGAGCAGATGAAGGTTATGGAAGCAAATGCCAATAGTGCAACGCTTGCCGAAAACATGTGGCATAAATGGTATTCTAACGTACTCGGTTTTAAACAGCTCTTATTTGTAACAGAATGAAACACCGTGAAAACCGCCGTCGTTTACTGTGACTTCTATACCTGCATCTTTTTTCCTCCTTTAACCAGACGACAAATCTCTAATACTATGACACCAACAGGAAATATTTCCAGAAAAACAAAGGTTATGCTGAAGATATGTAATCCCATACAGACATATATCTGATACTTGCAAAGATAGGAATTACCGATTCCTCTTTATGAAAAATGAATATTATGATTAAAAGGAACCCCTCAGCTGCTGACGATGCTTACATGAAAGAAGTCAGTATTTATTTCACTCGAGGATAGAAGCATTCACATAGGCATTGCAAGATTAGTTCAGGTTTACTTTAGCTTCTTCTTGATACGCAAATCATTTGAATGTCCACATTTCTTTTTACGGCAGTTCGTTGCACGCGGTGGCAAACGAGCATAGCACTAGAAATACATTCATTTGAAACCTACAAGTTGCACAATTTTTGCTGAAATTAAGTTTAAAATGTTCAGAACACTCACAATCCAACATGTTTGATCAAATGCAAGAAATAACTACCGAAACAATTTCGATAATGACAAAGAAAATGAGGAGGGGGCCTCGGAATACGACCCAAAGACGAGGATCTAATTAAGACGAAAGGTAATGAAAAATATCATTTACATATTCAGAATCCAATTTCAAGATAGAAAGGAAAAGGAATTATCATCACTAATTATACTAATTTTTCTTTAATCCAAAAGAAGTTAATGGACAACTTCCTTTCAAACCACCGCAAAATTGTTGAATTGCTGATGGTTTAATTCCCCTTTCAACGACTTCCTTCAAGTTTTTGATTCGATTGAAACTTTACTGATACTCGAAAATGCAATACAAACATATGTTAGTATGTAACTTATAAAGCTGTAGAAATTGTAACTAAAAAACAGTCAAAAATCTTTTAAAAATAAGAAGTAACTTCGCAACAGTTTTACTAACCTTGCGGCAAATTTGCTTCTCACAGTTGTATTTCTGAGCAAGTTGACGAAGGGAAGGTTCAATGATACCACCACGAAGACGAAGGACCAGATGAAGTGTAGATTCCTTTTGGATATTATAGTCTGAGAGAGTACGCCCATCTTCCAACTGCTTACCTGAAATTTGAATTTATGTGACAGAAAGAAAAAAAAAATCATTTAACACTAGAAACCCTATGCCTTAATATGTGATTGTATTTTTTAATGCTTCAAATAATCACAAGAGCTTCGCTTGTGATTGTTCACAATTCACAATTGCTTAGCAACTATTGGAGGTTGCTTCTCTTCATCTCCTCCTTACTTTGCAAGAATTACACCTTTTAATTTCATATCAGAACTACATCGTTAGTTATTCCACATAGAATCATCACGGCTAAATCGATGTATTTTTGCTGGACAACAGAGTGGCCATAAACAAAATCAGTTCTTAGGTCCGCATTTCAACTCCTATGACAATACTGCAGTTAAAACATCTTGAAAATATCCTACGTGAAGTCAGTACCTGCAAAAATCAATCGCTGCTGATCTGGAGGTATGCCCTCTTTGTCCTGAATCTTAGCTTTTACATTCTCAATTGTATCCGAGGATTCGACCTCAAGTGTAATCGTCTTACCAGTTAATGTCTTGACGAAAATTTGCATAGTGAAATCTGGAAATTATAACTGTAGAATCCGTCCAAATTGGCTTAATACATGTAATGCTGATGTATACAAAGAGCGACTTATAAGACAAAAGAAGATATCACTTCAACAATTGGGATAACGCTCAATTTAAGTGATTCAAGTGACAGTAAGGGATTTGTAATGGTTTTCAAGCCAAAAACTTCTCTCGCCCCAATTTCCACTCGATTGCTGAGAATAGAATACAGCAGCACCACTAATACGACACTACAGTGCTCAACCACACCACTCCCTCTTTCGTAATCCCACAACCTAAATCTTATCCAGGTCCCGACCACGATTTGGCTGGTTCGAAATGGACCTATGTATGTTACTAAGCTGTCGGGGATTGGATGAAAATAGTGTTCCCGAGTCTTTCAACCAGAAGAAAATAATGATGAAGTAGAAATACTCGTTTACGGATGTATGCTATGAACGTAATTCAATTTTTCGTAAATAAGGGATGTCAATCAATCAAAGGATTGCAGTGTTTAAATCAACACATAAATTGATTAAGTTCAATGTACTTGTCAAAATCAATTTATTGAAATTTATCAAAACTCCATATTATTAATCAGATTATCACGAATGCATTATAAGATTAGTACGAATTATCATGAATGCAAAATGGAAATATAGTAGCATTCTGGTATCATTTATCTACACATATATCTTGTAACAAAGACTATTCCATTAAAATACTAGTCATTTTGCACGTTAAACTTTTATTTCGAATTTTTTTCTGTTAAATTAAATTGATCGAGGAAAAAAGTGAGCAGGTAATTGTATGATAAAGATGAATAGGTTGACAATTGCATATAGGCACAATAGATACGCGGATCCATGGTAAGGTAGAAGATGATGAAATACTGCTGACTGATGGAAAGGCAAAGTTACCAAGCATCGAACTTTATATGTAAACTGTGTGGGTTATGTGAGAAAGTGACTGCATGTTGAGGATGAACAGGTTGACAATTGGCGTGATGATCATCGTTGAAATATGGATATAAAGCTGCTATTACCAACCAATCAAAAAAACATATATAGTATCAAGTCAACCACTCAACATTTGTTTATTACAAGCCAACCGATCAATTAGTCATTCATTTGAAGAGAACTTCAAAAGCTAATGATTGTAAATACTGACAGCAATAATTTGAAATTTGACTCGCAACTGTTTTTTTCTGAAAATTATCCCAAATAATCTTTGATTTTTAAAGAAAATAGCACCACCTTTCATGAAGTTCTTTTTCTTCCTTTTTAAATCGAATTTTTGGGAAAACAACAATTGAATAAATGAAAGAAGTGAGTTGTGTTTTTTTCCGCAAATCTTAATTAGTATAGAACAAAGAGCAAGGAAAGAAAAAGAAAATAATCTTACCAAAAAGTTGGAGGATTTTCATTACGTTACAAAAGGCATTGAATCAGTTGTGACATAATGAGACTGTAAAATTCCCGAAACGTCAGTTATTTCATAGTATTTGGGGTAATTGTGATTGTCACTTAATTGTTTAACTGCCGTGATATTTGTAATTGTACTTGTTCAAACTAAGCAAGTTATATTCGATTATAATTATTTAATATGATAGGCAGAAATAAAATGTGTAATTTTGTTGTTGCTATACATCCAGCAAGCAAATTGCAATTTTTAGATTCAGTTAAATTTAAATTTCAGTTTTTATAAAAATTCGGAAATCTTTTTAAAAACAGTAAAAAGAAAGGACGAGAGAGAGAGGGAGAAAGAGAGAAAGGAAACGAACCTCTTCAAAGTTGTGCACAAATAAACCACCAAATAATCGTACGATAGGAAGGGTGAATTGTGGCGTAAATTCGAATGTTTCACTAGATGGTACATTAGTGGTTGCTGTGTAGGTGTAGGGATCAGAAAGTGAAGAGATTCCATCCAATCCACTTGTTGTATAGTCTGATTCTGTCCACTGTGGTGGAATAATTTTTGACTGAAATGAAAAGAAAAAAAATGTGTACAGCTTTTTTTAAAAAGGAACGGATAAAAAATTTGATATGATAAAAGAAGAATGGAAGAGAGGACGTATTTCTACTTCCATTCATTCATTTCATTACCAAAAATAGAAAGTAATTTCTTATCAGTTTCTTTTCTTTTGATTTTCTATGTATATTATACAGATAAGATTTATATTCTGTGCGACGCTCAAAAAGCCTTATTTTTTAAAAAGGAACGGATAAAAAATTTGATATGATAAAAGAAGAATGGAAGAGAGGACGTATTTCTACTTCCATTATATCATTTTTTTCTTTCAATTCTTTTGCGAAAGTGACGAAGTTGTTTAATATGTTTTGTTTTAATATAAACAATCAAACCAGAAAGGAAAAGGAAAAGGTTCATTTAATTTCCGATATGTGACATTTTGTAAATGTATCACATTGATCAATTATTATTTCAGGTTTGAATGATACAACTGTTATGAATGATTCAGTATAAAGGGAACCTGAGGTGGTGATCCAGCTGGCAATGTCGGTGGAAGAGCGGTAGTCGCGGCAGAAGTTGAAGCACTTAGCATTGAACCGAAAATTTCGCTACTAACTGGAGGCTCGGTTGAAGGGGTTATTGGTTGAGGTGCTACCGATGTTTGGTCCGATTTTTCATGACCCAAAGGTTGCTGAGAAGTAGACAACATTGGAGATGTTCCGAGTGTTGGATAAGCTGGTGGATAAAATCTGGGTGATGCACCAGGTCCAAGTACACTCTGAGGTGGTGAATACAATCCATACGGTGCACCAGTTCCGAGTAGAGTCTGAGGTCGTGGAAGATATCCCAATGATGTACTAGTTCCGAGTGCTGCTTGAGAAAATGGATAAATTGCGGGTGGCGTACTAATTCCAGTTGCAACCAGAGACGGTGGATAAAATCTAGGTACTGCACTAAAACCAGGTGGTGGACAGAACCCATGTGGCATAAATCCGGGTGACATACCATTTCCTGGTGTTGCCTGAAGCGGTAAATAAAATCCAGGTGGTGCACCAGTTCCGGATGCTGCTTGAGGCGGAAGATAGAAACCGGGTGGTATCCCTCCAAATCCTGGACTAAATCCAGGCAATGGAAAAACAGCTCGAGGAAAATCACGAATATTTGGAGAAGGAGATCGTCCAAGTAAAACTGGAGAAATAGCTGGATATACAGATCTGGTTGAATCATCCGCCTTTCCATGTTCCATTAATGCCTGATGTCTTCCAGATGATAAGTAGGTTCCTCCTTCCTGTGGTAATTCTTCGAGTGAACCGGCTAACAGTGCTGCTTGCTGGTAAAGATTATGGTCACCATCTCGAACTCGTCGCGGAATTCTATTCAATAGTTGACTTCCCTGCAACGGTGCCATCATTTCGCGTGATATTTGTCTAGGATTTGGTTTTCCAAAAACTGGTGACTTTTGGGTTCGTTGAGAATCGACTCGTGATGAGATTTCCAATCGTTGTCGCCTAGACTTGCGATTATTCGAACGATTTCGGGATGAATTATCTTTTGCACCTCTCTCTGGAGCAACACTTCGTCCGATAGTATTCTGAAATTGCAACGACAGATTTGTTATTGCATCCCTTAGTGATATTGGAGCTGCTGAAACTGATTCTTTTGCATTAACTGTTCGTTTTTTCGATCTATGAGGATCAATGAATACAACTTCACACAAGGGTCTTCCCCCGGTCCGCGATATTTTAGGCTGTCCACATTGTTTATTGCTTGTTTCGTCTCGATGTTCACCTTCACGACTTGGTTGTTGTTTAGGTGTTTGCGACATAATTCATTCACACCTACAGGAAAATCCTATAAATTATCGAAGGAAGAGTTATAGAAAAATACATGATCGAAGTAGTTCTAGTAACACCATTAAATAACCGTATTTTCCCGCCATACTACTGTACCATACCGTGCCACTCCACAATATTTGTTCGTTATAATTCTGATGTGTTACCAATATGGTACCATTACTGTATCGATGTGCAGTAATGGTATCATTCGGTGTGAAAAATTGATATGTCCGAATTTATTGCTAATGCATAGTTGTACTTATATTTTGATCATAGTGATATACATAAATGCTCCTCCATTCATTGAAAGGAAAGAAAGAAGAAATTTATAATCAAAAACAAAGATATGAGAAGAAAATTGAGAAGGGAAATGAAATTACTGATTAAAAAAAGTATTCAAATATAACCATTCATATTTTGTGATAAGAAAAGTAATTAGATACTAATGAATTGATATATCTGAAAATAATATATATCGAAGTACTTAAAAATATAGAAAAAAGATAAAAAGGAAGTGGTATTGATCTAGTAAGGGCTAAATTGATCAGAATCTAAGTTCTTATATACACAAGCAGTTACTACTAACAGATATTGTCAAACTAATAGTAATCAGTTGTAATGCCCATATCATATATGATACATCATGCAGACCTCAAACCTTCCCAAGGATCCAGCAAGAACAAAATGTATTCAACCGCACCAAAACGAATAATTAATAAAAAGACAACCAGCCAGTAATTGTGAATCATTTTTATCATAGATTTTCTAACTCTAATATGCAAATATAAGTCGTTTTTCCTTTTTTTTATTCTTCATACATTTATAAATATGATATGCATTTCTCGTGTAGCAATCAGACTTATCAGTTCAATCCTTTTTCTGAATTTCAAAAATTTAGCATCAAATTTTTGCTCTTTGCAATTTATTCGAAAATTAGCTTTCTCTTTTTCTGAGAACAACTATATGAGCCGACTGTTCAAACGACTTGATTACAAACAAAATAAATGGAAGAACTGTTCCGAGTTGTTACCAACCAATTTATAAATCTAAATTAAGATCCGTAGTTAAAAATTAAGGATTAAAAGATTTTAAGGTTTTTAATGCTTGAATAGATTATGGAGTGTGGCATAGATTTGTGCATTTCAATCGGGAAAGACGTAATGAATATTGATAATCGTATTAGTTGTTAACTGGAATTAAATCTTTTTACGATGGAATTCGATCTATACATAAAAATTTTCAGTATTTCATCCGAATTTAAAATTTTAGATAAAATTCGCTCTAAGGAACAGTAGATTCAATGGGTACTATCATCACAAAAAATTTTAAACATTCGATGGATCCTACTCCGTCATCAGAAGACATGACATCTATAGTGTAGTGAAAGCCTCAATGATCTTGACTATCTGTGCTTCAAAGTTCTTTTTTTTTTCTTTTTTATTGTGGAATAAAAAAAAAAACGAACAAATGAAGAATAAGCAAAACAGCAAACAAGAATGATTGAATCCATGAAAAGTAAAACATGCTCAATGCAACTGAGATAAAATAATCCACACATCTCAAGGCAAATTAATCTAATCAGCCGAATAAAGCATGAAATGCTCCAAACAGAAAAATAAAAGAAAAAAAGACCCTGAATATCATACTTTAAACCCTGATAGGCATTCTTGATAATATGCAAATAAAAAAGTCACTGTCACGCTACGGCTAGGTCTTGAACCTAACATTTTCAGAAAATACCTAATTACCAGCTAAATCACAATAAACTAAAACTAAATCATTAAGCAAATCAAGCATAAATTTACTGAAAATGCCGACGTAATTCAAAGTGAAGATCTCTTACCGCACAGTATTAAAAATTATAAACAATATTTCACGAAGTTTCATATTGGAAATGGAACAAAAATTGTGCATTGGGACAAAAGTCGGCTTTAATATTGATAGAAGAAGGAGACTCTAGGCATCTTGCTGATTCTGGAAGAAAATGAACACCTTGTCGATGCGAAATAGACCAGTTTGGTCGCTTGCCTATTTCAGGTTCGTTCAAAAGTCCACTAGTTAATCGAAAATCATCGTGCAGCCAATCCATCCAGAAAATGATAGCATTTGTGCCAATCCTGGAAAACGCTAAATTCTCCGAAGGAAAAAATGCATTTTCAAACTTCAAAATCTATGTTCACAATTACAGCACTTAATACAATAATCATTGAACACTTACATGGAAGGAGCAATTTTAGTCTTAAAGGATGCATGAGTGGGAGGTTCATTGAAATCGAATCGAGCAAGTATAACTGGCTCTCCAGTTATGATGGATGGATATTCCCAAAGAGGATGAGGTTCAACCATTGCATCGACAGCACTTCGAGCCTTGATAATTACATTATCAAAGGGTGACAAATCGAAACCTTCCACGATACCGAATGGAGCTGCTATTTTCCATAATTCATCGAATTTGACTGGCATTGCATACATTATGCCTCCCTACAAAACACTATCAAGATAAGAAAGTTTTTTTCCGAAATCTTTGCAAACCCCAATAATTCCAACTTTGCCAGACAAAAATGAGCTTCATTTACGGTATTCTTGCAGTTGATTGAATAAAAACCACACAAACCCCTGGCGACAGTGGAAGATATCTGGATTCGAAGGATGGTAGTAGTTTATGTACCGTAAACCAAAAGCATAGATTATCCCATGGAAGAAAAGAGAACAAATAGAACGGTTCTGATACAACAACATCAACCTAAATTCGTTTTCACTAAAACTGAATTCGGAAAAAGAAAAGTAAAATCAGTAACTTCGAATAATTATTCAATCTTTAAATTTTGCGTTACAACTACCGTCGCAATGTTTAATATCTAGAGACAATCTGTCGTAAAATTTACTTCATCACAAGGAACAGCAGTATAATCATCATAAATACGAATATTCTGTATGCGATTTTCTTCGATGTAAGCCGAAATGACTTCCATAAAATGGTCATTTGGTTCAACAATTTGGACTGTTTTTGCATATTTTGCAAGCAATAAACTCATAAGCGAACCATCATCAATGATAGCTACTGATTTTCCTGTAAAATTCTGCAAAGAAATTATATAGATTATTCGAAAAAATATCGTCGGACAATCACGTCAGCAATACGATCATGATATGAGCAGATACGAAAACAAATGAGCTAAATTAAAAATAAAATAATTATTTGCTAAAATACTCAAATACTTGGAGTAGAATGAAGCACTGATCATAATTTTAAAAAATCAGATGGAAAAGAAATTCCAAATAATAGTTCAAGTAGATAGTAATCTATTTGTTCAAGTATGACTTAGCTCTTCATCATACATACTTTTTTTAATTTAAGACAAATATAAGTTCTTCGAATCATATTCTTCATTGACACTTATTCTGCATACTACCTTTTAAGTTTCGGTATTTTTTTCGGTACCTAACAAACCGAAATACAAATTGCGAAATAATGCCATCAGAAATGTAATACTTCTTAACAATAACCTTAAACTATTTACAGCTTAAACTCGATAAATTTTAAAAAAGAAATACATAAAAAGTCAATACGCTATCGTTTTCTTAAAAAGAAATACAAGCAAAAAAGAAGATAAACATTGTAAAGAAATTATTTCAATAAAGCTTCGCAAGCAGCACTACACTGAAACACGTTTCACAGAAAATGTAATTAACGGAATTAAAAGAAGAAAATTTAAGAAAATACAATTTGAGAAAATATAATATTACCTTTTCCAAGAAATGATCAAAGGCAACATCCTCATCAATTTCATTTAAGCGATGAATTGCATTTCGTGAGCAAGCAACATGTGTTTTACATCGACAAAAATTAGGCTCAGAGGCATCAAATCTAAGAAAAATTATCGCATTCATTAAAATTTAAATATAAAAGCCACTTTTTAATTGAATGAAAATCTTCAGCTATGAAAATTCAGAAAAACATACTCATTCTGAGGTACAGCAAACCAGAAAGAGAATTCGTCATGACAACAGTGAAGCGCAACTGTTTCGTTTTTTCGAACCTGAATACTCTGAGCAAGATAATAAACACCTTGCACCCAATGATCTCGCCATTTTGCTCCACTGTTCCACCATTTTGGTGCTGTGCTTAATATATTCTGTCCTAGAAAATAATTTGTTTCACAAATGGAAGATAAAAAAAAAGTATTGCAGAACAGTGGCCTATTTTGCTGGTTCTTTAAACGAAATACATAATGAGTTCTAAATCGAAAAAAGGACAACCAATACTTCCATAAATTTCATAGATTTACCAGTGCCATCCATATCAAGTTCCCACCACATCAAAATTGCTTCAAATGTACCGTCTGATTGAGCATCAAATGTTCTGACAACTGTTTCATTATAATTAATAGAATAACCATCTTCGAAATTAAAACTGCAAATCAATAAATGAGTTTTTATATTACGGAATATTCGATTCAAACAAATAATATTTTGACTTTCTGAGCTAAGACATGATTTTCAGTGGTATAATCATTCGTTTCTTATATCCTACAAAACATCGCAATAGAAAAAGAAGTTTAGTGCTATAACTGTCAAAAGAAGTGAACACTGTTCTTAGAAATTAGAAATGTAAAGAAAAACACTGGAAAACTACGAAACAACCTAAAAGCTACAAACGGTTCAGCAAGCACGCAAATTTCCTCCTCTGGCACTTCCGAAACGTGGATATCGTGTATAGCTCCTGCACCGGGACAGCGTTTGCTGATTTCTGGAACTTTGAAGTGCCGAGAGGGAAGCTGATGAAAACGCATAAGAAAATCACTTTGTACAGGAACTAGCAAGACTCGTGCTGATGATGGGACTACTCTACAACCAGGCTGAAAGTAATCCCTTTTCCTTAAAAAAAAAGTTCAAAATTAAAAGTTAAAATGTGATTTTCCAGTTTTCATGGAAGTTGAAGATCAGATTAGCAGGGAGAACAATGCACTGTTCGTCCGGTTGGACTGATAACTGTCAATCCGGAAAACTTTGTAAACAGACCTTAACCAATTTTTGATGCGCTTCCTTGAAAGTTCGTAACGCACCCTCACCAATTAATTCAGTGTCAAATACTTCAGCAACAATTACATCGCCTTTTTCAATGGTACTAACTACAAAAAGAGAAGTCTTCCAATGCACATGAATCAAAATGATGAAATTTCAAAAGAAAAAGAAAAATTCTGCTGACTTTCTTCATCCGTCAACTCGGTTGATCGTGATGCAATTAAGCGTATTTGTTTTTCATAACCATTTTTTCGGATAATCTCCTCCGCGCATTTTGCCATTGGTTCCAGCATTTCTAGAGCTGTCACACTATCAGCGCCGGCTCTCATGGCCATCATTGACAATAAACCCGTACCAGCACCAATGTCTAGGACATGCACTCTCTCGTTCTTTTTTTTAAGCTAAAAAATCCAATTTCGTAATGTCACAGAAATATATAACACCTATAAAGCCGAAGCTACCTTAAAATTCTAAAATTATTAATAAACCATTCTAGAAGTTTAATGGAGGTGATATGGAAGCATGAATACCGTTATTTCAGTTGCTCTTCAGACACAGGACCAAAAAAAGGAGCGAATATGTAATGAATCAGAGATAAAAGAAAGATTTTCCATAATTAGATTCTCTTCCAAAAGCTCGGACTATAGAAGAATCAGAAATAGTAATAAAACGCAAATACAGCGAACAAAATAAAGACATGCTGTTTACTCAAACATACCTGGCTAATTACTGATTTTAGTCCAAGTTCATATCTCTGGTTTCTTTCAAAATCATGAATCATATCTCCAAATCCACTACGAGCAATCTCTTGGGCCACATCATAATCCTCTTCCGCAACTTTCCACGTCCGTTGTCCAGTGATCGGGTCGACCGTTTCCAAAAACATCTGAATTTAAGATAAAAGAAATCAGGAACGCGACTGCAAGAGCGAAAAAAAAATGAAAAGGAAAGAAAAACTGGTTTGGCTTATTAGCCTTTGAAGAAAAAAGGATCAGCGATTAAATACAAAGAAAATAGGAATGTCCGTCCTAATATCGTCATACACATATCCTGATGTCTAAAATGAAATTAAACGCTAAAAATCAAATATATTTCTCAAAGTTTTTCCTTTTTTTCACCTGATTTCTTCTAACACATAAAAACCACCGTATTTCATTGTGCAGCGTATATGAAGAAATTTTTATTGAATTTTTAAATACTTCATTTATTCTCAAAATCTCGTTTCTTCAACTTGTTCATCTCCTAACACTTCAGCCATAACGAAATACTATCTGGGTAGTTTGAAAAAAGGAATACAGACTTAGCTCTGTATTTTGTTTTTATTACCTTAGCTTTGTGCTTTCTTCGTAAACAATTTTGAATCCAGATATGTAAACTCTGGAGGCGTGAAGATAAAATCCTTGGGAATGCTCGACTTATGGTTGAAATTATTTTTACGATTAGTGCGTCTAATTGATAATTCTGAAAGTTTCGCTAATGAATAAATGCAATCTAATAGATAGTTCAGTGTACTTCTATGTAAATATATAAAGTTAAAACGTACTCAATGCCTGTTTAATCCATCCAGAAGCACTTAAACGATAAACTTATATGGCTGAACATATACACCAATATCTAAGAATTTTGCGCTGATATGTAAAGATATATGTTCATTACTGAATAAGAGGTTTGTTTAAAAATTCGAAGTCCGGAAAATTCACCGAGAATATAAATCGGTCCCTGAAATAAAAAATAACAGTCAGGAAAGATCTTTTATTACACAAAACGCTAAACAAAACAATTATGAAATTGCAAGCTTCAAGAAAAAATAACATATAAATGGAAACAATGGCGAAATCAATGTGTTTTAAATGGTCTGAAATTTAAAAAATTCTGAGTTTCAAATTATCGAAAACGACTAGTCTTGACACAGAGGCCATTAAGAGGATGGCACATATGCATATGGAAGATGCCGAAGCTGACATGGTAATAAGTAACTAAGATTAGATGGGTAACATGACAGGCTCGGATAGAACAATATCGCATAAAAAATGTACAGAAACTTCAGTAACTCGATAATCTTTACAGAAATAATCAAGAGAGTTATTTCAGCAATACTGCTTTATTGCTTTATTTTTCACTTCCTCATAGGAAAAAAAACAGCAGGATATGCAGGTATTTCTCAAGTAGGTTAGTAATAAAAGAGGATGGAAAATCATCGTGCAAACTTAATATCCGCAAGTGCAGAGGCAACTCTTTCAACATCCTTATTTTCTGATTGTCCATCTCGTATGGCATCAATCGATATGCTCCCATCATTTTGTACAATTGTTTTCGACGCTGCACTATCCCTCAAAGAACATCTCCGTTCCTCACCTTGTTTTTCCTTGTCAACCTTTTCGCAAACATTTTATGATTACACCAGTCCATTTTTTGGCAGTCCGGATGACAATAATATATGTTCTGAAATACAGCAATACAAAAATAAAACCGATTTTTTTACTGAATTTCACTTGATTTAAATAGGTTTTAAAACTACTATAAAGACAAGTAGAAAGTCCTCCCGAGCACGTGAAAGTTAACGGCTTGATGTTTAGACCAAATGCCACTAATCAGTATTTAATTGATAAGATGAATTTAAGAAAGAAATCACCTTACAGCACCGTTTGGTGGAAATAATAGCACCACAACTTGCACAAAAATGAGACGTTTCTACCATTCTTTGTCCAGAAAAGATTGACATTATCAAGTAGAATGCATCTGGCAAATTACCCTAAATAACCATTCTAATATATTTAAATCAAGATTTCTTAAAATGCAAATTCGAATTAAAGAAACTGCACTAAAATTAACTTACAAATTCAACAGCTGCAAGATTTTTGACGAGTGCCTGAAAAAGTAAGCACTGGTGATATGGAAATGCCTGAACAGCATTCCTTAAGTAGCGTTCCAAATTTGGTCGTATCCGACAAGTTTGTTCCATTTTCAACAATTGCTTCACATAATTTCTGATTATTGTTGACGCTTTGTGCTCTTCCTTTTCCAAAACTGTTTCCACAAATTTGCATGTATCTCGTACGGTATATAAAATTAACCACAGCTTCAATGACATGACCTATGATTGAAAAAAGAAAAACATTAAAATGCATATAAACATTTAAGAAAATAACAGCCGAATATGCAAATACCAATCGCATTTTGAATAATCCAGAACTCTATCATTCCTGCCCTACATATGGTACGCATCGATATTATTCTACATATGAATAAAGCTTTTCCTTTATTCAGGAGAAATATTTCGAGAAAGCCATGGCAAAATTCGAATTACGCATACCTCATTAGATTCTTTACACCGTAACTGCCTCTCAAAAATCCTATCCAAAACATAACAAAATTTCTGACGATGTTGCCATATTACTTGATAATGATCACGCAGGAAAAGCATGACCTGAACGAGTAACCCTTCTATTAATTGGTAAACGGCATTTACATTGTAGCAATACAAAAGGGTGTATTTCGGAAATCATTAGGAATGACCTCTTACATTTGCGGAAAAATCATCAGTGACGATTATAGTATATTACAGAGAAACAAATGAATTACAACCAACTAATTGTCACTCTTCCAAAAGGAAACAACTTTTTAGAAACAATTTAATGAAAATAAAACATTTAATAAAATAAAGTGTTTAGTGTTTTTTGTTATAACTTACCCAAACAGGATGTATTATATGAGTTTTGATCAAGTCATGTAATGCATGGGAAAAATCTTTCGAATAAATTTCATCGCTGTTATCCCCATTAGGATGTAATAACTTTTCGATTTCATCCAAAGCTATATAGTTGTTGATAATACTAACACATTCGTGCTGCCCTGCATAATATCAACCATTTAGTTGTAATATTCTTTTCATCAAGGAGAATGAGTTTGGCACACATTTTTGTCACATCAAGAAGTAATGGTCCAGCACATATCAAGAAAAAATAACAATACATTAGAAGATTTTACAATGCTTTGCTTTGAAAATAACCAGCAGAAATTGCCAAAAATCAAAAATTGGAAAATTTTTAAGTACCTGAAATTTCATTCAAAGTTACCCAGATAAAACACTACATTTATTTACTTCGTACACTAAAACTTCTGACCCCTCAAAAGTTCTTTCGCAAAGTTTTTCAATCTTTTTACTGAGACCTAAGACAAATGCTCCACAACTACCTAGTACGTTGGATTATGCCGCATTTCCACATCGCAGACTTCTTTTTATTATTTGTGTTTGTGTTTTTACTTGTTTATGATTTTTATTATTTTGTATTTTATGTAAATACAAAATAAACAAACTAACCAACAAAGGCTGCCATTTCCGCGGCTGTTTTGCCAATTTCATTTGTAGAATAAACATGTGCACCATAGTCTAATAACAACTGACATATACCTGTAAGACAGGCGCTCATCATATTATATTCTAAGCAATTAAATAATTTTTGCAACCAAACAAATAAATATAACGACATCTCAGATAAACAAATAACAAGCGAACTTTTATCCGATTAACAAAGAGTAATTGAATAATGCCACACACTTTTCTTATAGATCGAACACAAAAGCACAACCAAATTATAACAGTTCAAGGTAAAACTGAAAACTTTCTCTTCTTTTTTTCCATTTATGTTGCATAAACCAAATAAAAAAGGAAAAAAAAGAACTTTGATGTCCAGCAATCGCCGCGAACATAAGAGATTTATAACCACAGTCATGAGTACTCTTATTTGGATCAACACCATTTGCTAACAAGAACCGAACCACGTCGTCAAGACCTGACCAACTCGCTTGATCCAGAAGTGACATACCAGTCTGGAAAAATACGTCGTTACAGTTTCGACAAATAAAACTGAAAATAGAATGCGTATTTTCATATAATGCAAAGTGATAGTCCACATTATTCTAATTGCACAAAACCTTGACATGGAAAAGATGTATACCATTGCAAAAGTATACTACTCTAAGACTCTCAGTTATACCAGTTCTAACTTTTGTATCTTAAAAATATAACCCTCCATTTATTTTTCATACACCATCAAATACATACACGAATTCTATATAAACGGTTATAACCGTTAATAATTAAGTTCAAAGATTGAGCAAACCTTATCGGTGCAATTAAGCGGAACACGCATACTCTTTAGAATTTGCAGCACTTCCTTTGCATTCTCTAAATGGAAAAGAGAATTTCAAATTCCAGTTATCTATTTGAATTTCGACTGCATAGACCTGATATTTTGATTTGTCAGGACATTCAATACGTTTCTGGATTCAATGCTTTCCATGCCTCAAGGTCTTCCTCAGAGGTTGACGATGTCAATCATTTATACTATGTGAGCTGTAGTTAGGACACTGGTATTCATTATTCTAAAGCTCCAAAAACATGATAAGGGTTTAATTACATGTTATATACAAAATTTGCAACAAAAGGACAGATGAAACGAATAATAACAGAACGAGATGAATTGAAACATTACTTTCTTTGATCAGATCGAATATCTTTTCAGCATCTTCTTCCGCACCATATTTCAGGATTGTTGTTGCTGCTTTCAAGTTATTCATTCGGAAATGCTGCAATAAGAGAAAAAAAAACTCAACACTTCAAAATTCATCTTCAGAACGTCAATTTTACGACAGGATAAAATTAGGGATATTGAGCCTAACAATTATCTGATCTTTTATATATAAAGAAGTTATGAGATTTTCTACATAAAATAAAGCAATTATGAGTTAACAGTTATCATTTTTTGTTAACGTGTATGTGAATGGACAATTAATTTTAGATGAGATTTTATACGACAGAAACAAAAGTAAATGGCAACTAACTTTTAACCATAGTTTCCTTACCTAAAGCTACTAGCATTCATAATTTTTTGGCAAAATACCAGTGCAATTTCATGACCTCTCCTATTCCATCATAACCTGAGGACTCTAATAAACTTTTAAATAGTACCCGAAAGTATGAAAATATCAGTATCTATTATTCAGAAATATCATGCAACATCTTGTCACAGAAACAATCAGAACTAAACTAAAATCAATGAAAAACAAATAGCACCCATCAACGAATATGGTTAGTTTGCCATACCATCCAAGAAGCATCTTTAAAATGAAGAGCTGTTGTTGCTAAGGTAACGAACAAAAATCAATTTCTGTTAAATACTCGACCCTTTTTTTAAACATAAGCAAGGCTGCTTCATGCAGAAAACTTCACATGTCTGTACCTTAATCTCAATCAATCAATACACTGGCTTATCCCAGAACTATCATAAAATTGGATACGCAACAATAAAATTTTAATTTAATTTCAAGTTATTTTTATATTTTTCTTTTGAAGTGTGAAGTAGTCTTGGACACTATGAAATGACCAGAGCTTCCGAATAATTCTCCTCAAGCTTAGTTTCCCTTGGTATCACTTCGACTTGATTTAAAATTTTATCTGTTTCAAAGTTTTATGTCAAAGAAGGATTATATTATCATATCTGTTTTCCTTTGGTACATACGGAGGTGAAATGTTGGACAAATTTTATGCAAAGAAAAAATAAAAATTGAATTTTCAACAGAGTATTTTACCAATTATATGTAGCTTCGTTCATTTATACAATGACTGGGTAAACAGCAATCAGCATTTAGACCGAAACTTGAAAAAAAGGAATATATGCATAAGCTTGGCTGTTCTTGTCGTATAATTGATCATTCAGGTATAATATTTCTGGTATTACACATTTATCCTTTGTCTTCTTTCCAAATCCATTTCTTCCAAACTAATAATCTGCAAATACTGTATGATGATATAGAGATGTGATAAATAATTTCATAATTATAACATTAAAAGTAAAGAAAATACAGTAAAGAAGGAATGATAAACGTTATGATGTACAGAGAAAAGGAAAAAAGTAAAACTGAAAAGTAAGATTACATTATAAATATTTGGAATTGATTTGAATAAGCTATTGCTTAGTAGGAAAAAGCAATTAATTGATAACTTCGTAGTAGAAAGATGTATTAGAAAGTTCTACCAATTATATATATATATATATATATATATATATATATATATATATATATATA
>NW_018108247.1:91506-113042 GCF_000183805.2 Loa loa
TATATATATATATATATATATATATATATATATATATATATATATATATATATATATATATATATATATATATATATATGTACGTAGATCTTACAAGATTTCCTTACGCAACTAAAATTTCTCTCTTCATGCCGTAATTTTTTTGATCTCTGAATATATCCAAATTATGGTGAACAACTTAGTAACTCTTATCTTTTGGTAAAAAAGGTTCCGGTAAAAAAGGAAAAGAACTACGATATGCAGCATTTGAAAAGATAACAATTACGATATGTAGCATTCAAAAAGATGGCTTATTTCTGCCTTCCCTTGACTCAGTGAAATATAGAACACAAGTAACAGCAGTTAAAACTATCAGTAGTAAGTAACAATAGTTAAAAGTATCAGCAATACGCTTTTAATTGGTAATAAAAAAGATGCCATTTTGCTTGAAGAACCTTCATGAGAGAATAAATAACTCAATAGTATCGTTAAAACATTGATGATGCAACTTCATTAAAAAAAAACTTTTCGCTTTTTTAAAAAATATTTTATGGAAGGGATAAAAAATCCTATTCTTATCAATGCTATGATAGCAATGGAAACTTTGGAGACGATTATTTACCATCGCTTTTTGCTTCACTTTTCTTCTTTTAACTGCTAACAATTTTACGAAGTCTATACAAGGAATAGGAAATTTAAGCGGAAAAATCCGGAGGAAAAACATTATGTGTTTCTTATAAAATCTTAGTTTAATTATAGATTTATAAAGAAATTTGGATATTTAACTTTTAATTTTACTTTGACAGGGCAATAATTACATAATTTATTGGCTTAAAAAAAGATGTGGTTACACCACATCTTTTTTTAATTTAACTGACCATTTCATCACGAACAACATAATGAATAACAATTTGAAATATTAACTTTTTGATCGAAAAATAACATCTGGTGTAATTCAACAAAATTGTTCAAATGGAACGACGTAAACCGGTTTTATCTGCATGAGTTGTCACAAGTAACGTCAATCAAAGTTTAGAAATTTTGTAACTAAAATATAATTTCAATTAAGCACAATAAACTTTTACTTTACTTACAGAAACGTAGCTTCAGACTTACATATGAACAAATGATAATAACTCGAAGAGTGCAAGGCTTGCCAACAATATAGCTTTCAATAGATAACATTTCCAATTTTATCAGTGAACAAAGTAAGCCTTTCTTATAAGATCTCTAGATGTTGCGTCATGGATCAACATCAACAAAACGTAATATATCATACTGATAAACGTTAGTTATTAATGTTATCACACTGATGAACACGAGCTACCAATGTGATAAACATGAGATGTCAAAGTAATAAATATGACCTATTATAATGATAAATTTCAGATATACCAAAGCATAAGTCATTATCTCCATGTAGCTCTTCCACTATTACGGTGCCTGTCTTCTCTCTTAGGTAATTTCATGTGATAAAATAAAACTGGTAACATAGAGTATACTTTCAAAGAAACATTGGAATTAAGCTGATCAGAAACGGAAGAGAATCCCAGATTTTCCCTCGGGAAAAATCCACCATTTTTGTATAGCGGAAAAGGGCTAACCGTGTCTGTTACTCTCCTCGGACGTATCTATCAAAACATTTACAATTCGCAATCTCTATCATCGATCTCTCTCTCTCTCTCTCTCTGAAGTACTATCTATCATCGATTGTCCGCTTTAGGTAGTGAAATACAGTAAACAGCTGGTAGTAATTTTATAAAATTAATTTTTGTGAAGTTGTTAAGAGATAATTTCATACACCAGAATTGGATTTTTCTCTTTCTCTTCCTTTCAGCTTATTCTCTTGCTATCATTTTCTCACACTTATCGACAACCTTAAGAAGAAACATCTCTTCCACCCAATCTTTACAAAATCTTGATAACTATGTAATACTTCTATGAGATTAAGCATTGTTTAAAACTGATAATTAGAAATGTTTCATTTCTTTCCAATAATATAATATATAGAATATACAGTATTCTACGTTTCTGAGAGTATTGTTGGTACGCACTGTCTGATGTAAAAAAAAAAAAAAAAAAAAACGCCTTCTTTTCGTCCTTTGCATATTGACATAAGCCCTTCTTTACTTAACATTAAAATTTGCAAATTCAAGAAAATAAAAGATTTGAACAACACACAAGAATATCCTCGTTCTACTGTAAATCTGTATTTTAATATTAGTTCTCTTCTTTAGGAAACACTCCTTGTTTTGAATTTCACGGACCACTAGAGTAGATTGTGGCTCTCAGAAACGAGAGAGGAAGCCCTCTTCGTCCAGTACTAATCCATCCAATTAAAAGTTCATTAATTCTGGTTAAAAGTGCTTCGAACTCGAAATGATTAAAAGTAGATTTTGAATTTTATGGATACTGGAGTATCTTAGACAACCATGTACTACTTCTATGGGCTTAGGCATTGTTTACTACTAGAAATAGCGATAAAACTACTGATGTCAGTGTATCGAATAAGAACGAATCTTTGAATCCGGGAATATAGCATCAAAATGACCTCTTTGCATCAGAAATTGGTGGACTAAACAGCGTGCATAATACCCAGCAAATGAAACAAATGCATCGAAATCAAATATTGATGTGGTCGAGAAATTTTTGTCCAGCAATCGTCTTTTATGACTTATAAGGGAAAAATGAAAATTCTACAAATAATTAATGCAGTGCTATTTACCCCGAACATTATCGGCACATTAAACCTGATTCTAAATTCAAAACTCTTTCGTTTCACCATATAATAAGGAAAAAGTATAGCGAATATGAAACCAAATATTATCATTTACTGAAGGATTTTTCTTTCCAAATTGTTCAGAATCCATTTATTTACAATCAAAAACACTTCCATTCAAAAGTTTGCACAAAGAAAAATGAAAAAGTTCGGATATTTTTTGCAAACTGTGATATGCAAAAGTGAATAAAATACTTGGCTATTATCAGAACAACTCGGAGAAATGTGTCCAGAAAAAAAAGAAAGAAAAAGAAAAGAGAGCTATTCCATACAACGAACGGCATGCATCTAATAAATGAGGAAAGAAATGGTTGTAATGATAAAAACAAACGAAAAAAGGAATAATTTTCAGGTATAGTTTTGTCAAGTATAATTTTCTTAATGAAATTCTCCACAAATTAACAAAAAATTAAAACTGACATCGAGAAGCAACATTCATCTGTAGTTAGGTAAACAAGAACAAACTTATTAGTTTGCATGTATTCGTGATATATGCGATGGCTCAGTCTTCAATCATCAGGTTGCAATTCGCTATAAGCACCCGAATTAACAGCATCGGCTAATTCGGCCTTCCCAGTTTTCAATCGTTCACGAATCAACTGAGCCATCGCACGCTCTGTTCGTCTTTCTAATTTTTCCAACCTCTCCGCAATATCACGTTTCAGGTCCCAGTCAATCTATTAATAAAACATTGTTAATTATATTGAAAATCTGTAAGTAGCTGAAGTCAGAGTCATAGAAAAGTTCATAAGTTTACGTGCAATACGCAGATCAAATTACAATTTTATCTAACTTATTAGTTTGCATGTATTCATTTGTTTTCTGTACTTCCAAAACAATCTGATGTACCGCTTGATAAAAAAAAGACAAAAAGTCGACAAGAAAAAAGAAATGAAGTAAACGAACCTTTCGCGGTGCCAATGTTGTGATATCAATCTGTTCCACAGCCCTAGTATCTTGAGTGTCTGCTAACTGATCAGCAATTTCTTTCTCGACAGCAAACAAATCTACACCATCACGTTTATCACCCAAATCACTCTGCGGTTCATAACTCCGAAATGTAAGCTTTACCGACTTATTTGATAACTCTGTCCCATCATCTAAAATCCTTTGGTAATAAAGGATCACAATTTAATTAACCTATCAATTGATTTCTCATTATAGAACTTCAGTTTCCCTAATTAGAGAATCTAAGTTTTCATATAGTCTTCAGACCCCTTATTTACGGATATCTGATCCCTAATTCAATATTATTTAGTGCATGAAATAAAATGAGAAAACAAAGATATCACAGGCAATCTACACTGGAAGCTGTTTCTAGTGTTTTAAAAAACAGAAAATTTACCCTCCTGTTGTTGAGTCATTCGTTCACGCATTTCCTTCAGTCGTCGCTTTCTTTCATTCGCTTCTTCTTCTAAGCTAATACTCGTCTCAGGAATATCTACCTCTTGCTCTTCAACATTTCCATCTGCCATTGATCCCTTATCAATACCAAGTGTCATGCTAAAATGATTTAGAATTGTTCATTTTCCTAGCTTTTAAGCTTCTTTAGAATTTTCCAAGTATAATGCATGTGCAAGCATACAGCTCCTTCCTCTCATCCATATATTTCGAACTAACACCACGAAACTGACATCTTTAACTTAAAAAACAGCAACAAATATTTAATGAAAATAAACATGGAAGATACAAATACTGTGCAGTAAGAATATCTCCACCAACTCTTTCCTTTCACCCATCTCTTATGTGTTTATTATTATGAGAAATTCAGAAATAAAAAAGTTGTTATGGACTTTGAACTTTTACAACGACAAATTTCTAGAAAATTTCTTTTATCAAAGTGGAAAAAAACAACATACAGTTTCCAATAAGAAAAACAACGATTCGAAAGACAAATATGACATTTTAATCAACATCCTTTCACTCTTTCGAACATGACTGAGTTAGTTTAGACTATTTACAGGACAGGAGCAAATAAGAATAGAAATTACCCCTACAAAACACCTTTTCTCCTTTCTCCAAAAAAGTACCATAGAAGACAGCAATAGAAATGAAAACTATTAAATACTATATTCGATAGAACGTTCCCTCAAATATTTGTAATAATCCTTCATTTTGTCCCAGCCATTCTTCGGCTCCCATCTGTTTTTCATTGGTGGCCCATCACCTTCCTCAAGTCTACAAATATATCGTCTTCATTAATTACTTTATATATTAAAAGAAAAATAGGAAAATTATTTTTGATTTATGAAGATGAATAATATATATCAATGTCAGCATTTCCTTTAATAAGCTGAAACAAACTTTTAGCCATACCATAAGCTGTGGTTTTTTCAACAAAACACATACTGTAATTTTGTCCCGCTTTATAACACCAACACCATAAAATTTAGTCCAAGCGTAGAAAAAAATTCATTAATGGAATTAAAAATTTATACAGCACATAATGATGCAGATCCCACAAAATGCAGATCGCAAAGAATCTGTGCTTTGATCAACAAATAATAAGGTCCACAAAATACTGCAATCGCCAAGGAATGATAAAATGCGGCATAGCGAAAGTATTAGAGATTCTAGCAGCTAGCAAGAAATGAATGAATTATGATGAACATTCCTTTCTTTCAGTCCATAAATAAACTTATAATGCGAGTTATTTTCTCGGTATAATACAGAAAAGATTAACCTAACGAAAACATTGATGTACCGGTATCTTGTGACGGTAATACGCTCACGTGCATGACGTCTATAGCCTTTGACGATTTGACACTGAACTGGGAATGCTTCCGCAACATGCATATCCGATGGAAATTCAACGTGAAGTTCTGCAGATGCTTTCTTTTTGCTTCAATTAGAGCTTGTCTTAAAATCGTACAAGCCTAAATAAAAAATGTTTGAAGATGAGTACACTTCTGGAGTTTCAACTTCACGAAAGTTATTGAAATTTCCCGAAAAAACGCTCCGGTTAACAGTTAAATTTAACAAATGATATCCAAGCAAACACCATATGTCAAACTCCTATCTAAAAGCTAACGCTAAGGAGGACTACGTTGAATATCGAATGACTGTTTTCGATCGTTACAATAAACAAACAAGGTTAAAAACTGTGTAATGAATTTTGGAAAACCTTTTTACGCTGCAGTCTTAACTGTTCCAGTGCTTCGTCAACATTCAAACGCCAAACCAAATGACAAGCCATAAACATCCTTTTAGGGCTACAATGGACCGATTCACGACAGTAATAAACTTGCCGCAAAAGTGGCAAACCGGTCTCAGGACTCACATAATTTGGTGGCCAAACAACCTGAAAAAGTACTTTTCTTTTAGCATCGCAAAGACTGTTTTAGAATACAACATAAAGGTAGATAATATACCAATCGGTTTTAATGCATCGACCTAAATCTTACAAAATTTTTCGAAAAATAATGTGATACTTTTCAGAAATCATAGAATATTAAACATAAAGCAAAGGAAGCACGGCACAAATGGATTTTTGCGACAACAAATTTAGCAACAACACTGTTAAAATAATTTGAAAAGACATAAAAGGATATAAAGATCCACCTTGTTATAGTAGTTCCATTTTTCAGGAGTCATTACATCTTGGCCAATCATGGGATGTGATTCACCTTCTTCACCATCATGTCGTTTCTCCAAATCCCACTCAGGAGCATAATACAGTTTCGGTCGTACCTGTAATGGTAATTGTTTTTGAATAAATTGCTTCATTTCATCGAAGATTATTACCTGAAATTTTCGGAAAATTTCTCTGTTAGTCCAAATCTTAAAAGATATACGAAATTGTTATTCAAAAAAACCACCACATATTTTCTTTCAAATGAGTTAAAAATCTTTACATATCAGTAGATTATTCTTTTACCTGCTCATCAAGTTGAAGTTTTGGTTGTCTTAGTTGTATCCGTCGTTTCCAAGCTTCTTCGACAGTAATATCGGTACCAGGATACAACGTCCTGTGACACCTTTGGGAAATATGCGACAGCGAAATTGATGGAAAAGAAGATACTCGTGATGGATATGACGAACACAGATGTGCTTTCAGGCATAAAAATCTCAACCGTTTCAGCATCTTTTATTAAGACTTGGACATTCCGGATCACTCAGCAATCTATCCGGTAAGTTTCCGAAAGCTGAAATTGATCTAAATACATGCAACATTTATTACAAGCTTCTAAGTTACACATAAAATATACACATAAAAAAATACACATAAAAATCCCAACCGTTTCAGCATCCTTTACTAAAACTTGTTAGCGCAAACTAATCACAGTAAATTATCAGTTATTCCTCAAACTTCAACACATGTAGTATTACTGAAAGGTAATTACAAATGAATCACATTTTTGTTCGTCTTCTATTACTTAACAGTAAAAATCAGTAAAAGTACGTCTGAAAAAAAACTTATTCAAATATTTAGCAAACCAATGAATAGAACATTTAAACAAACGGAATAAAAAAAGGGAAACTTTGTGATAATAATGAACGTATGGAAGTAAACTGAAATTATGTTGATGATGATTAAAACGTCCAAATATTTCGACTAACAACAACTTTTCCATTCTTTTACTTTGAGGATATTAAAATAACTCGTGCAACACACCAAAACTTTACCACTTAAAATCAAAAATGGATTGTATCCATACTTGAAAATATCTTCGGTCAGTTAACCAATGGTTTATTCTGATATAACATATCTAAGAAATATTCGCACTAAACAATTCTCGCTACTGAAAATATCGCTAATTTGAAAGTATTTTTTGCAATCTTCATATAGTTTGTTTATGCTACCAAATGGTATAATAATTGAGCTTACAAATTTAAAACATAAGTTCTTGATTAGTACAAATCAACATTACTTAATATCCTTGGTTGGATGTCATACCTATCACTAGGAAACTATCCAAAAAGGGCACAATACAAAATATTAGAATGTAAAACCGTATTGAAGCATTTGAAACATTTCAAACTGTTTCATTTTTCGCCGCAATAACATTAGAGATAGTTACAGTAGCTACAGATTTAATATCAAAAAACTGCATACTGCTCTGATAATTTTGGACACTAAACCCGGTAATGTGTCAACTGGAAGTATTTTTTTGCTATCAATTTGAAAGCAATTTCAAGCACCAACTTGATATTAAATAATTCACCTAGCAACAGACAAGCAAAACGCTTGATTGACAATACAATAAAAATTAAATGATATAACTATAGCTGTAACTAAAGAATGGAATTGCACAACCTTGACTGAGATGATGAAAGATACAAGTATAAAAGTTTTCATCTATAGTTATGAAATCAAATCTCCGACCTTTTATTATTGAACAATGGAAGATGAAAATTAATGACAATTTTACTAAACAACTGGCAGCGATAGAGTACGACAGAATCAGTGTAATAGTGAAAGAAAATGATTTTTTGCACGATCTCATTCCCTTAAATTAAACAATCACAACAATACTGCAGTTAAAATCTAGTTTTAAGGGAGAAACAGATGTGATATCCTGTCTAGCAATCACACCAATACAGATTAAAAAAAAAAGTAGAAGATACTCAGAGCAAAAAATGTAATAAGCTACGAAAAAATGTATTTTCAGTATATGAAGAACTAAAAATAGTTATCTATTCATTTAACAGCATAGATACTGATGCTTTCGATGCTTTCAATGCTTTGTGTTCCAATGTTAAGCCAATTAAACCATGCCACAAGCAAAATCCCATCAATAATGTGAGGAGAAATCGAAGTATTAGTGTCTGAAATATGAATTCAAATGACAGCTTAGTTGTTTGCGGACACAATAGTACTATTGTCATAAGATCAATGTCCTAAAAAATGAACCCGAAAAATTTATAATAAAACGTTAGACAGTATCTGAAACCTCTCAGAAAATATGTTTTAATCTGATTCTCTTAAAACTTCACACCATGATGTCATGATCAAACGAATTCTGAAGCAACAAATTTACTCTCAGCTCGATAAATATAGTGCAAAATACAGTAAGAAAAAATAAACGCAAATTGAAGGAAATCATTTCCGTCAAAGCTTTCTTTTATGACAAACAGTTCAAATGTAATATGTAAAAAAGAAATGCAGCCATCAACTAACCGCTGTTTTAACACCAGAAATATGCTGCTCAGCAAAAAAAGTGGCCAGAATAAATCCAATAAGGATAACAACTAAGCTAAGGAAAATGAAACGATCCCGACTGACACGAGTTATTCCTTCCTGTTGAGTTTCGATAACTTTTTTCAACAAATTCGGTGGAGTTAGTGATAGACCCTTGGTAATCTGCAGTAGTTGAAAGTCACAAGTTTTTTTTAATTAAAATTTTGTGCTCCAATTTCGAAATTATCCAGGAACCAAAAACTGGTTAAGGATACATCTATTTATTCGTAATTATAGAAATGAAAATAAAAAAGAGTCCGAAAGATGCAAAAAAAAAAAAGAAAAAAATGTGACCCACACTTTCCGGAGTAGTGCACAGCCAAGTACGATTTTTACAAGAATATTAGCACAAGCTTCTGTGAACTAAAACTATAATGCATCAAAAAGATGGTACTTGGGTGGTTTTTTTTAACTATTTGAAAAGGTACATGACGGTCATCAAACAGAGGCCATCATAATAAAACAGAAATAAACAAATACTTCGTCATGCTGCTCTGATAAGGAAAATTCGGCGTAAACTCCAACATGATCACTATAGTTGATCGATTTTTGGTCATGGATACGATTCATTCTTATTTCACACAGCTTCAGTTCTATTTTACCTAAATACTGCATGTTAACATATGGATCTTTCAACTTGATAGACTTTCATCAAAAAATAAAAAATATTGGGAAAAATGGCGCATAAGATTTTCTTGATTTTTTCTCAAAACCATATAAATTAAAATTCTGCGAGTTTTAGCAGTAACATTAGCACTGGAAGGAAAGAGTAAAGTGTTGAACAAAAATGCGTGGTTTCAGACAATGGGTTTGAGCCACTAGATTCAACAACACATCAATGCTGTCTGATAGGAACCATACCAATCAACACAGTTTCGTCAACAAGCAATAAGTATATTTATTGCATCAATTCAAAAATCAGGGATTCGGGACCGCATAAACTTCTGGCGAGTATTTCTTGCATCTGTTGGTTGTAGAACCATATTTGTTGAGATATTCGAAGATGTGCATCGGTTGGCGAAACGACAGGTGAATATGATGGCAAAGGCAAAATCCCATAGACCAATTTGTTTAGCTTCTGAAGCACTGGTTGTATGATGTGTGGTAGGCGTTAGTATGGAGAAGAGCACGGTCTGCTGACCAGTGTTGCTGAAGACGTTGCAGTTTTCGCTTTGTCACATCAGTTTACTAAGCACACTTTCCAGATCTAATGGTTTTACCAGCATTTTGCGTACTGTAGTGGCAACAAATCACCAAACAATGACCATAATCTTTTTTCAAACGCAAGTTCAGTTTTGGAAAATGTTTTAGAGTTTCTATCCCATCCGAATCACTGGAATGACTATGGTTATTTAGCATGTACAATTCATTTTTCAAGAAATGTTTCGTTTTTTTTCTTTTTTACTGACCCAATTTGAACCGCATGATTAATTAAAAAAAAAAAGTACAAAGCGAGAAATCAACGTACAATTATGTACAATAAAAACCACACCTATTTAAGAATGCGTTTTAATATCAAACAGCAAAGTTCAACGCAGAAATTGCAATTTGCATTATGCAGTTAATTCCTGAACAGTAGACTTTCAACCTGATAATAGTCTTAAAGAAGTGCAATTATGCGATTAAACTTACTTCTTCCACTTCTATACATAATATAATCCAAACGTTTTCCATAATTTTTTTTATTTTTGAATCTCTGAGGTGTATAACAATTATCAAGCCTTCCGAAAGTCGCACCACAATCATCGCAACTATTCTGAAACAATAAATAAATTACTAATACCTTCATTTCCTTCAAGAGAAAACTTCAGAGAAATAAAACTGAACAAAAAATTTGGGGACGTTAAGCCTAATCATACTCTTTCTTTCAAATATCCTTTGAAACCTTGCCTAGTCCTTAACTTGTCAGCTTTGATTTTCAGTGAAAATAAGCATATCATTTTCAGATGAAGTGTTTCGAGACTTCACGTCATAAAAAGACGAGACTTTGTTCAATTAAGTTCGTCTGTTTATATGTTTATTTTGTTTATTTATTTTATTCGTTTGTTTATTTGTTTATTTTGTTTATTTAATTGTACAATTAAGTTCGATGAAATCACTTTTCTTATCTTAAAATGATATTAAAAGATAACCGGTTTTTGAATCCAAGCATCTCTCAAGTTTGCGTTTTGCACGATTAACTGGTACGCAAGATTGTCGGGTTCAATGTTAAAATCGCCTGAAATATAATAATTCACACAGTTTCATTTAAAAAAGCACGCTATTTTGGCATACTAAACTTAACTCTTAGATTTCAAAGTTCCCAAGTTTGAAAACTTAATAGTGCGAGATGCGATTTTCACGAAATTTCATGAAATTAAAAATCCTACCTGCGATAAGCAGCGGTAGAGCACTAGCGAACAGCACTAGCGGACAGCACTAGCGCAGTGGATAGTTGGAAAGTCTTCAAAGGAAGTTAATTACAAAAGAAAACAAACCAGCAAGAATTAAGGCATCAGCAGAATAACTTGTGTGTTTAACAAACTGAGCTAGTTCAAAAGCTTGTGCAAGACGATGAGGTAAATATAGGTCTTTGTTAGGATTGTATTCAGCGTGAAGCTAAAAATTTGGGTTTTAATCAAAAATGTCTGATTTAATTTATTTAAAAAACCAAAGATTGATCTGCGAAAAAAAAACAGGTTAAATTTCATGAGAGAAACGGTGAAGATTGGAAAAATGTTCGATGACAAATATAAAGAGAGATACTATGATGTTTTGGTTCCTCACAAATTCATCTGTGCTCCTATTATGAAAAGTTCAGAATCGTATATTTGATTTTCGTAGGAACTTGTTTAAAAAAGAAACTTACATGAGCAGCATAAAAATTGACACGGTACTGCTCAATTTCAATTTCCACTAAACCTACACCTTTCCCAGCAAACCAATCACCCCTGAAATCGAAAAATATCTGACTTTGCTATAAAATTCGGAAAGGTTTAGGACTTGTTAAAAATCCTGAATGTATCGCAATTCTAATATTTTCAGTAACTTCAGAATTTGCAGAATCCTGAAGTTACTGGAAATGTCATAATGGCCTGTAGCAAGATTTCTCTGTCAGTAGCAGAAGTTAGCGATAAACAAAGCGATAAATAAATGATAACAGCTAGATTAAAAGTACATGCCTGATAAGTCTCAAACTAACTGAGGAAATCTTGATACAGTCCAATCAGCGGAAATTATTGGTCCGAACCCTTGGCACTCTAACTGCTTCGTGGATTCAATATATGTCTTCGAAAATTAGTATCTTTTTCGAATCATTGATGTTGCTTGATGCGCAGTAGTAGTAGTATCAGAATCAAAGGAAAATTTTTTTTGAATGACACGAAGACTTTGGTGAAATACTACAGAATTCTACCTGTGTATATGATGAGCAAATCCATTCAATGTGAAACGATGCATTAAAGTTGACACAATGGGATAGCGACTGAAAACGCAAATGCCACTTCCAGTGAAACCACTGTAATAAAAAACGAAATGGATCAAGATATGTTGCTAAATTTAAAGATCTAAAGTTCAGAAAAAATAAATCATCAAAAGTTTCGTCTTATGTAAATGAATTCTAATACAATTCCATCATTTTGAAAAAGTAGTTCGCTCTTAATTTTAACTAAAAATACCTATGGAAGTAATAACTGTAACCAAATATTTTTTTCAATGCTTCTTGTAAACGAAGAAAATCATGTTCTCCCCAAACCTGAAAAAATGAAACTGACCTTTTTCAGATTTTAATTTTTTTTAGAAAAAAACGTCACATATTTCTGCGCTGTTAAAAGTAATTTTACCTTGAAAAGTACGATTATAAAGTGTGACTACCGTCATTCCAAAACATTCTTCAGTGCAGAAAAATCAACAGTTTAAAAACATATATCATAGCTTAGAAACATACTTCTTCTAGTGCCACAATATCATACTCGTTTAGCAGTAAAGCTTCTCCAATCTTTTTTATTCGAAGAGAATGATCATTGCTTCTAAACGGCCATGGTAAAGGTAAAGCCCTGAAAAGCATGGATGTTCAACATGCTTGAGAAAGTCATGCAAAGAACTGTCAAAAATGCAAGCATTACCTAATAATCCAATCAAAATAAATAAAAGTAAACATGTAAACATTTGCTTATTTTATTTCTAACAAAATTACGGAAATTAATATTACATATGAATGGAACTACTTTTCCACAGACTTGAAGGATCTAAGAAAACATATTTCATGCGTTTAATAAGTTCTAAAAGAACATTAACGTCATGAAATTGTTATTTCGCTAAAAAGTTAAAGAAAAACTTTACTGTTAAGGAACAATACTCTTTATTAATATATAGAGAAATTTAGTTAATCTTTTGACTTAAATTACAAAAGCATTCTTATATTTTCCAAAAAATCAAAAAAGATTAAGTACCAGCAATTCAAGCTAACAACGCGCAACACCAATGGCATATTTTCCGGACAGGAAAGAATTTCTCCCGGTGACTTGAAATTTTACTGAAATACAATAAGAAATGTCGCTATAACAAAACAACTTTACTGTTAAGGAACAATATTCTTTATTAATATATAGAGAAATTTAGGAAAATTCATAATATGACCATTGTTATCTATTTTGCAGTCTTTTTCAATAAACGTCCAATTTCAAATGATTGTGTTATCTATTCAAATACCAATGAAAGTGAAACGTGAATCGAATTTTGGTTAACGAAAAGCAGTATAATTAAATGATGACATTTCACCAAAAAAGAAATCAATAATACAGTGTGTGATTTTTTTAATCAATACTGGTATAAATGTCTTCACAAAATCGATAACAAAGCTGGCGGAAAAGCCAACTGTTGCAAAAAAATTAAATAAAAGAAAATAGTAAAACTCAATGTTTATTAATACAAAGAACGGAAAATTAATTGAGCATCAACAGCAGGAAGATGTTACATTATCAGTCATTATCTCCCGTTTGTGAAAGATATTTAATGATATCAACCCAGTTTCAGCCACTCTCCTGCAAAAAAAAAGGATATTTCCACAATTTCTAAAGTCTTGATCTAATTCTAACTTAATCTGAACCTTTCATATAAACCACAAACATATTCCAGACCTGCTTAACACTTTTATTCTTTTACAAACTATAGAAACTGTAATTTTCGTCACAGTGATCACTGATTCCCTAGATATGATTCGTCCCTTCAAAACTTAATCTATGTTTCAGAACTTTGTTTTAATTTTGCCGAAATGTGCAGAGTAATTATGAATTTGTTATAGTGTGTTTCTTCTTCACAGACACTCCCTTATCGAGGGGGAGAAGGTTGCCTGCCCTTCTGAAGCTACTAGCTATGTTGACCGTATCGTATCGGTGGGGTTCCCATACCGAAGAATTCTCAACTGAAAGGTCAGGTAAAGTGCGTCCACGGTTAAGATATGCTCGATAGCCTCCCAACATTCGTCCTGGGAGGACAACTCAAACTCCAAACCCGGGCAGATGGAGTTCGCTTGTAAGGCCATCCATCTAGGAGAGAGTATTCTAATAAAAACCTATGTCAAAGTGGATAAACCATAGGAGTAAAGGGTCCGATCAGTTCCGCACACGCTGTATTTCACCTAAAATATCCACTGCGGAGACTGGAAGGATACGCCTCACGTATGTAGCGTTTGCAACAAGCGTGAGTAAAGCCCTTTGCAAATGTTCGTTTACGAAGCCTAGTCATAATGATGATGATGTAGTATATACGGAAATTTATGATAGAATGGGAAAATTTAGGTAAATTTAATCGAAAAAAAAATGAAACCAAAAATGAACCTTTTTGCCAGCAAGTGCATGATCTCACATCCGTTTTTTCTAGGTTTTAGTCATTTGCACTTTTTTTAACTCCAACAGTGATTTCCTGAACTCCATTTTCATCAATTATCTTACTACCACTATCACTTTCATCTCCATTTTCCTCGCTTATCTCACTACTATTATCACATTTTCTTCTTTCTCAACATCAGCCGTAAGAATTTCCATCTAAAATTTTAACAAAGAAACGTTTAAAATAAAACTATTTGAGATTGATAATTTTGCGTGAAAAAAAAATAGTCCAAAACTTTGTCCACATAACTTCTACGCTATTTTTGTAGATTTTAATTCCATATAGTGATCCAGAATCAATACTGAAAACCATACACATCATTTACTCTACAAAGAAATCAAACGCCAAAAATTGACTATTAGTCCACAACATAAGCACACATACACATATATACCTGACCATTAAGTAAATTTTCGAAATTTCTCCGAATATATTCAAACAGTGTGAAAGTTACAGCCATTCGTAAATATCGCCTCATTTCAACTAATAATCGACCTAGTTTTTTATCTAAAATCTGATAAACATAGAATGAAATCTGCTTGGAAAGAAAATGTTTTCTTTTATTTATTACAGAAAAAGTAAAGTCAAACATGTGCGCATCACAAACTTTGTGCAAGATATTTTGATTACGGAAAATATCTAATGTAATAGCGGGAATTGTTTTGGGGTAAGATGGTAATTGCAAATCATCCACTCGTGAAATCTCACAGCCGGACGACGTGAAACGTTCGAGAAGAAAACGACATGGATGCGTCTGAATAAATGCAAATAAAGAAAAAATAAATGAGGAATTTTTCTTCTTTCGAAAATTTCGAAAACAAAGTGATGCACGCTAAGTCTCACAAAGTCTTCCCTATCAACTTCACTGTCAAGAAATTTTTCCTGGTTATTGATGAGCGCTTCTGAAATAAATTTTTATTTTGAACAGTTTTAATTTTCAAAAAAAAAAAGAAAAAACGAGGAACAGGTAATTACGTACCTATAGAAAATAGCAAATGATAGTATTTCTTCGAATAAATGATGCTAGTGATCAAAAATTAGTGAAAAAAAAGTGCATGCATTTCAGCACTAAGAAGGTTTCCTTCTCTCAGTAGTGATCAACATTTCGTTATTATCATTGACAATGAATTTCAAGTTTACCCTTATCTCTTCCGTATTTCTTCCTAAGAAGTTTTTAATGTCTGAAAAAAAAGACAGGGAATGTTTTAGAAGTATAAAAGGTTTTCTTCTGTCGATAACGACCAAAGTTGTACCTATGGCAAAGAAATTATGTAGGAAAAAATAGAATCTGTAATAGTATGTGAAACAATACCTAAAATAGGCAAAATAAGTAACTAAATGTAACTTGAATAAATAAATAAATGCCTGAAATAAGTAAGCGGCAAATAATTCCAATTTTTTTAAGGCAAATGAGCAATCACGAGCAAAATATATGTTAATGATAACGAAAGAGATAAGTGTGAACCTGAAATTTATTGTCACTGATAACAACAAAACGTTGATCACTATCGAAAACTGACTGCAACATTTCCAAATCAATCTTCCGGTTTTCTAAAACATCCAGTTATTACATCATTAACGGTAATTCATTTGAGTAAATTAATTTTAAATTTAATAAATATATGAAACAATTAAAACCAATTGTTTCCTTAGAGGAACGAAAACAGCAGCTTAAAATTGTTTGTTATTTTTTTAGACAAAGAAATTAAGAGAACAATGTTTGCCGCGATTTTATGCAAAATGACATGGAACAATAACATTTATACAAAGTAGTTAAAGCAATGACTTAACAAAAATGAAATTCATGGTAATAAGGGGAAGACAACAGAAAATAGCACAATACACGTGAATAAATTAAATGATAATTCCAAAGAAAAATCTAAGAAAATCCACAAATACCCTCAGAGCCAAAATATGTACTAACGCCAAATAAAAAAAGCCTAGTCCCATTATAGGGATGTATTTCATAGAGCCTAGCCAGTCCGTGATGTATTTCGCGGGTTGCAATGATGTCTGATGATGGGATAGATTGTATGTGAACTGCACGTTTTGTTTTCGGTTTTACGTTCACTGGAACCAAGAATAAAACGTAAAGTCTTGTAACATCTACCATATCTTCATGTTTTTACCTGACATGCTTTCACGTCTAGTTTTGTTGACTCAGTAATTTCCACTGGTTCAGTCTACTTTTTCGTTTTCATCCGGTGCGCCATTCCTTACGTTGATTCCACACTTCATACTAATATGATTCAAATTTTTATTGTTTTTCAGCGTAAATGTCACCGCTACTATATCGGTTGTTTTCCGTTACACGTTCACAATTATCTCGAACACGATTGAAGCAAACGACTAAAGCGATTAGTACAAGTCAAGTGCGACATACTCAAAGTGCTGCAAGTTAGCCTTCCATGTCAATATTTTTATTACGTCAAGGTTTACTTCGAACGGTTTTGAATTTTTCGGAAGAAATTGTAAACTCTTTCAAAACACTTACATGCAATTCATATTTGGTATCGCTACCCACTATTCTATATCAGATATATCCTTTTTCACTCTAAGGTACTCATTTGCAGTGTTTCAATCACAAAATGCAGTTATAATGAAATTTTGGAAAGTTTACATTGTAGATTATGATGAGGAGGCAGATGATCGTGATCGTTTCAAGTATGACAAATTTTACAATGCCGTAGTAATGTTTGGTTCACCAGTGGTACTCGCGATCCTTTTCTATGTGACTTATTTGGGACATCAGATGGAGGAGCATTTTGACCAAGAGAAATACGTTCACTATCCATACCTAACCGTCCGTAATAAAGTTAGTTAAATTTAAATTGAATCATCTATTATCCTTTTCAAAAAACCATTATGCAAAACTCAATTTTTCGACTTATATCAAGGCTACTGGTTAAGGGATTTTCATCATCTATATTTTTAGCCGCTTCCATGGGGTGATGGTAATCACGCTCTGTTCCACAACCCAGAAAAGAATTACGTGCCAGGTGTTGGTTTCGAGAAGAAACAAGAAAAACACCACTGATTTTGCCCGTTATTTGGAAGTGCTACATGTATTTATCCAATTATTTCAAACTGATTAATGTTTACTGTACATCTGAGATTTTACTGGTGTGTTGTAGAAAATACTCACAGCTTTTTTACTATCGATTGCTACGTAAAATCTATCGTGCTATTTTGTTTTATTAGTTTTGAAATTATAGTGGTTTATTTTTACTGTATATCTGAGATTAATCTTACACTAGCGTTATAATCATAAAGTCTAACGAGTGAACTGTGATGGGTAAATTAAAGGAACAGATTCCGAGTTCGAGAAACTTTCCCGGTACTTTTGACTTTTTTTGTAGTAGAGGAAAGGATATAAATTTGAAGTGAACGTGAAAATCACTTTTAAAGCACGTGTTTCAATGAACGTAAATACTATTTTAATGGTCATTCTTTCTCAATGATCCTTGCCATATTATCTTTTAGTTTTCTAGTAGAAATACCCATTTGCTGACTCGTTTGCTTGGTTATTTCCATTTTGCGTGGATATGGAAACTTTTCCATGAAGGAGTTTGTTTTTGGCGAATATTCCTCAATTTTATTAGGATATCAAGGTATGTAATGAATTTAGATTGAATAAAGTTCATTGCCTCACAAACCAGATTGAGTTTGCAATGAATCACTAGTTTTACAAGTATTCACTTCTTTTAGAGGTGACGTAACTACATGCCTGGAACTATTATGGACTCACCATTCAGAAGTGATTTGTGATACTGTCCACTCAGGGGTGAGAGATCCTTGACAGCTGTGTAAGAAGTTAAGACTTCGATTCTTGTTTGGATTATCCATTCTTTTTGTATGACACATTTGAGCTTTCCGCTGATTGCAGCGCATAATTTGCCTAACAAGTATTTTCAAAGGTTCTAACAATATAATGAGACGCAATGAGTCACGAAATCACATTCAAAAGCTTAACTCTTTTACATTTCATTGTTCTAGCTTGTAAATTGTTTTAGTAAAAGGTTAGAATAAGTATGAAATATGATCGGAGTAAAAATGACGGATTCCATTATATATATCCAATCCAAGGTTGTGCAATCACTTTAAAGAAATTTAGCGATGCTCATCGTATTCATCATTCAAATATTGCTACAATTACAAGTTGAATAATATAGATACCTATGATTATCAGGAAATGATCTGTGACACTGCTCATATATCATATTTATCATCTTAATATTTATCAGTTATTGACTGCCCCATGTTATATACAAAAAGGCTCTTCAATAAACCCTTATGTAACATGGTAAATCATGAAGCCATATAGTGTTTAGCTATAAAGTAATTTTCATTTCTCAAATAAATATTGTTATTGGGCCAATAAACATTACCAATGAATTATATTGAAATAAAAAACTAGTGTGTGCCTAGGGGAAGTGAAATTCATTGTTGTTTTAATATTTCTTTATTACATTTGAAACATTAAAGAAAATATATCCTTGCGGAAAAAAAAGTAGTACCATGGAAGTCGACGAAAATTTATTACAGACCAATTACTAACAAAATTTTTATCTTCTCAAATATTATTTTTTCATTTGTAATATATAATAAATTCCATTTCAAGATAACAAGAATCAGTTCATAAATCTCCTCCAGTATTATTTTCCTTCCATATCAATATAATTCAACAACTTTTTATCGCACTATTAATATCTCAGAGAACATACATACATATATACTCCTGATTCTTTTTTAAAATAGATTTTATGGAACAACAAAATTGTGGATAATTTCTAGTACCTAAAAAATTGACTGAACAAATCTGGTAATTTCCATTTCGACATTCGCGGGGAATATTGCAATCCCAGTTAATATGATAATTTCATCTGACTGAACAGATGATAATCCAGCTTATTTTGAAATATTCAGTACTAATTCCCCACTTTTAAGGCTCGAGACAGATAAATTGACAACAACCTACTTATTAGCTTTCATTAACTTTAGCAATGATACAAGCAACATATCCATAAATATCGAATTGATTTTTCAGACATTACTATTATCATTATTGAATTCAAATATTTACTTATTAATTGAATTGCTTCCATATATTGAATCATAACAAGCATTTAACAAATACGAAGGAAAGAAAAAAAAAACTAAACACGCAAAACATATGTTTTCAATACCGGAGTTCTCGATTCCGGGACGACTGTGTATCATATCATTTATCTGACATCCGTTTTCAAACAAATATTTAACCCTTACAATTTATTTCTTGGCAAAATATTGTTTATCAAATAAGGTCAAAAACTAAAAAAGAAAAATGTCGTATTATGATATTATAGTTAAATACGAAATATATGCATTATTCAACATGTACATATGATTATTTCACCTATATATTTTGTTTTTAACTTTTTGCCAAATGTACTTCATCCATCACCTGCTCCTTTACAAATCTCATCAAAAAGTCCAATTCGATTATTCAGCAAAATAATGAAAGAAAAAATGAAACAAAGGTATAATGGGAATGCTAACATAAACCTTGAACAAAGTAAAAAATTTTGGCCAAAAATTTTGCAAATGTTACGTTATTTAGACAAAAAATGTTAGCGTATTTTTTCAAACCAAATATAAACTTCAACTGCTAAGAGCGTGCTAATTCGAAGGGCAGAAGACTGTGATCTGAGGCCAGCATCAGGATGTCTGACATGATGTATCAGCGGAAGAAGCTCAGTAATGAATGATAGAACATTAACATCACTTTGATAGGAATAGGATCTGCAAGAACTTCAACGTTCCTTCAATATTTGGATTTAATGAGCAGGATGAATAAATTTAATCGAAATTAGGGGCATTCTATATTCTTGATTAGATTAGGGATAATTTCTTGAATGCTTTTAAAGCCATGCCTTATAATCATTTTTTGTGCCAAATCATAGTTCTAATAATATTGTATATTTCAGTTATGTGTTGTAAGTTTATTCCCTCGTTTTACATGCTTCTATCGATAGCAAATGCGATGCATTTGGGGCGTAATGGGCAACAGCAACCGTACTACTTCCAAAACATAAAACAGCAAGGTATGCAACCGCAAAGCATAAGACCACAACTTTCACGACCGCAGCCCAAGCAACTGCAATTCCTTCAACACCCAGAACCGCAACAACTGGAACAACCAGAACAACCGCAAAGTATCTAATTACCATCATGGAATATTTTCCAGAATTTTTACTTCTTACAGTTCCCTATTGTGATTCAAAAAGTATGATCGATCAAAGTTCGTTTAAATCTAAGTAAATTTCAACTAAGGGTAAATAAAATTTCAACTAAATTTCAACGTAAATTTCAACTAATTTCAACTTTCAACTAAAATTCAACTAAATTTCTAAGGGCTTCTCTGATTTCAGGTTTTGATAAAAAATGTGCTGGCTGCATAATAAAATATAAAATTGCGGAGGTACAGATTGCATACCGACAACACCGTCATACACGCGGGAAACAACAGTATGGACGATACCGCCAACACAGACACCACCGACATTAGCACCGACCTGGACTTACGCAACTGCAAGACCAACGCCAAAAAGTTGCATGTGTGCATGCTATATGCCTCCGCCATGTCAGATATGTCAACCATGTCAGTGACAACTATGAGCGTTTCATTTAACCATAGTTAAAACAAAAATTACTTTTCACTTATTTTTATTGATCAGTAAAGCGATTTAG
>NW_018108247.1:113170-119089 GCF_000183805.2 Loa loa
GCAAACGAAAATTAAATGTCTAGAGGCAAAGCCATCGTTAAGGGTACATTTCACATTCCTTTCTTTGGTAAAAAAATGTAAAAAAGACAAAAAAAACGAAAGAAAACGAAAAATGTGAAATATTTTCTCGAAAGTTATTAAATGGCGAGTGTTGCAAAGAAAAATACTTTTTCATTGTCAAACTGCGCTCAAGCTCAAATCGAACTTGTAAGTACGAATGTAAATTCAGTTGAAACGTAAATCCATTCAGCTCCAAATAGATAGGTATAGCTTTGTTACGCCTACATACAACATCTCTTATACTTTCCTGTACGTCTCGATTCGGAATATCCTGTAATTTGCTACGTGTAACTTCTTCGGGTTCTAAGTATTCAATTTTCTTAAAATATATTTATAAAAGTAACTTGCAACCTTGTCGTTATCCACTACATTTAATAACTTCATAATAAACACCCCGTATTTCTCCCGATTTCCGAACTCCGTCCATCTATACATTGCAATTAATATCCATCCAAATAGGAATCGGTCCTATTTCTTGATTTCAGGTAATTCAACTTCATTTTACTTGAAGCTAAGAAAACTGATTGAAGTTTATCGATAGCATTAGAAATGCTTTGCTTCATACTTTCTCAGCTACAATTCTAAATTGTTATCAACTACTGTATCGTTATTCAATTATGGCACGCCTGATAATAACTGAAATATTAAATAAAAATAGTCGAATCTTTTAACATACCAATGTATGGGTGCTTTTGATATACAATAATAAAATATTTGTAAATATTTTTCGGATGAGAACAAAGATCGTTAAACAAAAAGAAACATAGCTGACTTAATGAGTACACTTTTCTAGTTCTATTTATCACTTTTAATATTCCACGTACGTAAGACGTGTAACGCCTCCCGCCTTCTCCCCTCGCCCTTCCTAATCTACTCACGTCAATAAAACCGAGCAACGGTTGGGCCGCTCTTTGGAATTATCCATAGCGTGGCTCGTCCATATCTATGAACCGTTCGCATAACATGGGTTGTTGTTTCATTTGTTATTACGTTTAGGATGGTGTATTCGAATTGTCCGTGGTCTCTCGTTGCTACTGGTAGGTATACTCACGTAACGTGAAAAAAGAGAATTACAAATGTCACTTTTTGAGGAAAGACATCCAATTAGTATATAAAATTAGTTTCATCGGATGATTTGATTTTGAGGAAGTATGGCTGACCAGTGATATAACCATTTAATTGGGCACATAGGTTTGAATCATGTTGCAATCCTTAATGGGAAAAATGGCCTGCTGTTCGGCACGGGCTGAGAATGTTTTAAAGAAAGGTAAAGTTTTACAAAATTTCCGATAGAAAGAGAAAGTTGAAGAGAATTGTAATAAGCAGATACCAACAGCATGGAACTTGATTTTATTCACTTGTATATGGAGATACAGAATTGTTTTTTCACCAAACTTAATGCCTATAAATCAGTTCTTTCCGACTAGATACACATTAGCTTTAATATTTGTTAAAAATGTGCTAAATAATTTTCCATAGGAAGTCCATAGAAAGAGGATTTTTAGAATTACACAGTGCTGCCTTAATAATATTTTAACTAACTTTAACTTTAATTTCCTCATAATTCTTTCAAAAATTTCGTCCTCCCCTTTACCTTAATTAGTTATAGTTTTAAGGATATCATGCACTTCACAACTTCGATCGACAACGACGTTTGGAATTGTTTTGTAACGAAAAACAGCGGCAAGCCATAGTTCATGAAAAGAAGGTTGAAAAGGTTCATTTCAGAAAATGATGTTCAGTGTAAACTTTATATCGAATCTTGTGGGTCAAGCTTATAATATTGACCCTTTTAGGTAAACTTACCAGAAATAACTTATTTAATCCGATTACAGCATCATACGTGAACGTTCGACGTTTAAAAATGTGTGAACATGTAACACCAAAGTTTTTTTTGATATCTTATGTAGAAATGTGTGTCATGCCTACCAGAATGAAACTATTATTATTAGCTCTGAAGTAATATTGTATACTGCAATTTAACCTGCATGTATATTGTATAATATTGTATAATAACTTTCCATATAGACGTAAAACTTTCTTAGGTGTTCTGGACAATTGAAAATGACACTGGTAATGATCCTGTCAAGGTACTGATGAATCGAAATATTTCAACTTTTCGTGACTGTATGAAACGTAGGTTTAGATAAATTATATTCATTAAATGTATGCATCAATATTTTCATTAATCTTCCAGAAAAGTGGCTGGATTCTTCCTTGTTGATCCATGGTTATTTTATTCTATCATTCATTATTACCTTTTTTTATTCTGTCATTCATTATTACCTTTGTAAGAAATTAGGAATTGAAAATATTGAAATTTAGATATTTCGCGATTAAAAGCTGATCGTATGGCATTAGCATGTGCGAATGGTTCTTACAAGTCAGTACTTGAGAAATTATCGGGCAATGGAAAAATGATACCATTGGGTTATAATTGCCAGGATAAACATCACGCCAGTGCCGTTAATATGGTAGTAAATTTTGTCCTTATTCATTTATTTGCACATTACGTATTGGATACCGGGTGTTTAATTTGCTTATACTTGTCGTTATTCTTATACTTTTATCAAGGAGTAATTATTTATATATTTGTTTTTATCTGCAGATAAGAATGGATGGAATAACTGGATGGAATTTACTTTTTTTTTGAAAATTATTGTGTTTACTATATGTGTGTTAGTTTTATCAAAGAGATTTAAAAATATTTTCCCAGGCTTATTGGCGAACATGTGCGTTTTTATTGGGTGCTGTTGTTGATGAAGCATTTGCTGTTGATGTGCAGCTTGTTGGTCCTTCCACAATAGACTGTAAGTTTTAATTTTTTTTTTATATCTTCGGGATTTTTGACATGATTGATAGCTTCGATGTGAAAACATCGATTGTAATTTGGTTTTGTTTGTTTTTTGTTAATTGATATTAGTATTATTTAGATCATTCGGGTAGGTTTGAATACATTGCGAGGATAAAGAATTTGCAAAATTGGACGCCAAACTCAGTAAGTGTGAAATTTTTGCGTCAACATAAGGAACATGTGTTGTGTGTTGTTTGCAAGGGATTGATTTTAAGAAATAATTTTTAATAGAAAAAAATCATTTTAAATAAAATTCCATCTCTTTTCGCAACAAATCTACAATTAACACGTAGGCTTTGTTCTTACTTGCATCGGAATTATTCTATTTTAGAAACTAACAGTGAGTTAAAATTCTGTGATCTCTTTCCTCAATTCACTTATTATCTCTAATTCAAAAGCAATTCTCTATTCCTACCGCTCTTTGGGAGAAATACTCTATCATTTTGTTATATTCGCTTCATTTTTTAGTCTCTAACATTTTACACAAACTTCTAGGAAAATTTGTTTGCGTTGACTGAGAAAGCCATTGGAGAATACATCGCAAAAGCTTTGATCGTCGAACCGTTGCTCGTATCATTGGACTTTGCATTGGATTTATTTGATTCAAATGTGTATGTATATTTTTCATTTCCAGTTATTCTGGTTGAGTACTGTTTGCTATTCGTTCACTAAGTAATCAATTTATCATTTTATAGTTGGAAACAAGAACTTGTTCATAAAATGAAGCATGAAACCGAAAATGGCGAACAAGGAGTAATTATTTATCGAATGGGTGATTTCGTCGATGTAACTTACGGACCTTTAATTCCATACACGAGTCATATTGATAAATTTGCTCTGACTAAAGTGATTATGTCTTTTTTCTTTTGTTCTTTGTTTTTATTTTTGACTTTTTGCCCTTAGCTTTTTTTCTTTCAGTTGAACAAAGGTAGAAGGTTCATGATGATTTGAATTGAGCATTTTCCTTGTCCATTAGCTTGGTAGGCTTCATGGACACTGTTCTAATTCAAATTAAAGTGGTAAAAAGATTTCGGGCTTAACTTGCGTGGTAGGATAACAGGATATGAAAATGTTTGTTTTACTTTAGTAAATAATGGTTTCAGGTGGAATACAAGAATTCCGAATATCATTTCATTGGTGTATCTGTACCGAAAGAATTGAAATGTTCGTCATATTCATGGGATTTAATTTGTAACGCTTCAATTATGTCTCCTGTTCAGCAGCGAAAGTTACTTCAGGCTTCTTTTTGAACATCTGCTTTTACGTACTCTGAAATTCCAATTCAGCCTTTTGTAATGTGAAATGATTGTGATCGGCTGAAATAAATTGCTAACTCTAATCCACCTCTTTTCTTGTTGGAGTTGGATTTCTCCAATTTCTGTTTACAACAAGAACGGTTAGTGAGGAAATGTCATCGTTAAATCACTGCACTGAAATTGAATACGAACATGTGATTATCATGCCTCAGTTTATACGTTTGATTCAGTTTGCTCGTTTCCTTGTCTTGTTTCTTCTTTTTTAAATAATATTTCCGGAAGGGCAACTATTCATCCTCATTTTCTTATTCTTGACTTTGTAGGAACCTATTCTAAGATAACTTTTTCATAGAAATACCTTCTTGGCTCACATCTTCACATTTCCCTATTGCTCTGGATCGTATTATATTTTTCTCTTATGCTATCACAGTACAAAGGGCATACGTCGTAGAATTTCATATCCACTAAAGCTTGTTTATGTCATGATTATGTCGATGCTATTAAACCCATTTATTTTGTAATAAGTTGTTTAATTGTTTATATCATCACAGTGACTGATATTAATAATTCTTTTTTGTTTTATTGCTTTTCCCTCTTTCTTCGAATTTCGTTTTGCCATTTCCATTATCAATACGTTTCACATGGATATTGATGCTATTTAGAAAAGATTAAATGTTCACTCGGCCATTCAGTATTAGAATATCGATAAAGTGACACATTTCTGACAGCATCCATGAACTTCTCTTAGCTTGTTAATCTTTTGCACGAATTTAATTGCTGTGCTAGGAGAAGATTATGGAAATGTGCATATCATACGGTGACCGAAGTGTTACCTCATGACATACGTGTTTCCATAATTTTTCGTGTACCTGTTAAAAATTTTCAGCGCTTTTGTGACGTTCAAAAAGTGATATGTTTCCTATGCATAATAACCGCCTGTTTATTAGATGAAAGATATTTTATATCAGTTGTTATCAATCCTATGTTAATTGAATAAAAACACACTGGTTGATAACAACTTAGAACTGTAAACTAAGGAAGTATGAAGCAAATTTTAGTCAGTTATTTTAGTTGGATTACCTGAAATCAAGAAATAGGACCGATTCCTATTTGGATGGATATTAATTGCAATGTATAGATGGACGGAGTTCGGAAATCGGGAGAAATACGGGGTGTTTATTACGAAGTTATTAAATGTAGTGGATAACGACAAGGTTGCAAGTTACTTTTATAAATATATTTTAAGAAAATTGAATACTTAGAACCCGAAGAAGTTACACGTAGCAAATTACAGGATATTCCGAATCGAGACGTACAGGAAAGTATAAGAGATGTTGTATGTAGGCGTAACAAAGCTATACCTATCTATTTGGAGCTGAATGGATTTACGTTTCAACTGAATTTACATTCGTACTTACAAGTTCGATTTGAGCTTGAGCGCAGTTTGACAATGAAAAAGTATTTTTCTTTGCAACACTCGCCATTTAATAACTTTCGAGAAAATATTTCACATTTTTCGTTTTCTTCGTTTTTTTTTGTCTTTTTTTACATTTTTTTTACCAAAGAAAGGAATGTGAAATGTACCCTTAACGATGGCTTTTGCCTCTAGACATTTAATTTTCGTTTGCATTTTCCAATATTTTATTAAGACTGAAATTCAAGAAAGACTTGAAGCAAATAAAAAGCATTTGGTTCAGCAGGTACTAGTTCAGATGCTTATCAGCTCAAGAGCTTTCTATTAAAGCTCTT
>NW_018108247.1:119299-120931 GCF_000183805.2 Loa loa
GAAGTTATTAAATGTAGTGGATAACGACAAGGTTGCAAGTTACTTTTATAAATATATTTTAAGAAAATTGAATACTTAGAACCCGAAGAAGTTACACGTAGCAAATTACAGGATATTCCGAATCGAGACGTACAGGAAAGTATAAGAGATGTTGTATGTAGGCGTAACAAAGCTATACCTATCTATTTGGAGCTGAATGGATTTACGTTTCAACTGAATTTACATTCGTACTTACAAGTTCGATTTGAGCTTGAGCGCAGTTTGACAATGAAAAAGTATTTTTCTTTGCAACACTCGCCATTTAATAACTTTCGAGAAAATATTTCACATTTTTCGTTTTCTTCGTTTTTTTTTTTGTCTTTTTTTTACATTTTTTTTTACCAAAGAAAGGAATGTGAAATGTACCCTTAACGATGGCTTTTGCCTCTAGACATTTAATTTTTCGTTTGCATTTTCCAATATTTTATTAAGACTGAAATTCAAGAAAGACTTGAAGCAAATAAAAAGCATTTGGTTCAGCAGGTACTAGTTCAGATGCTTATCAGCTCAAGAGCTTTTCTATTAAAGCTCTTGAGCTGACAAGCAATTGGAAAATTTCGCTAGTATTAAATTTCGGAAATAGCGAGTGCTGTTTTTATTAGCGATGAAAGAAGTTAAGTTAGGTTTCCTCATTACTGGCATGCATAAAAAGGGTCCGTGTAATTGGAAACAGTTTTTTGGGTAAAATAATGTTGTAATGAATTTTGTTCCTGCCTAAACTTTCAGCTCTTTTTATTCAGAACTATTAGATGCACAGAGATTAGAATGAATTCTTTAAGAAATTGTATAGTAAGAATTTAATCAGTTTGCAAGAATTCACACTGTTACAACAGTAATGTCTCTCTGATTGCGCTACTTTTGGGATAGATTGAAGATCTGGAGGAAATTCAATCAATATGTTCAAATATTTTAAATTAAAATATTACCATTTGTGAGCAACTTTATTTCCGATTATCTTCGGTGGCTTCAGATTTCTCGAAACATAATATCAAACCATTTATCATAATGTAATTAAATTTCAAAAAGTCTAACAGAAACTTTTCATAATTTTGTTTTGTTAAAACTATCTTCTGCTATATGTTTACAAGAAGTTTACTAAATCGCTTTACTGATCAATAAAAAATAAGTGAAAAGTAATTTTTTGTTTTAACTATGGTTAAATGAAACGCTCATAGTTGTCACTGACATGGTTGACATATCTGACATGGCGGAGGCATATAGCATGCACACATGCAACTTTTTGGCGTTGGTCTTGCAGTTGCGTAAGTCCAGGTCGGTGCTAATGTCGGTGGTGTCTGTGTTGGCGGTATCGTCCATACTGTTGTTTCCCGCGTGTATGACGGTGTTGTCGGTATGCAATCTGTACCTCCGCAATTTATATTTATTATGCAGCCAGCACATTTTTTATCAAAACCTGAAATCAGAGAAGCCCTTAGAAATTTAGTTGAATTTTAGTTGAAAGTTGAAATTAGTTGAAATTTACGTTGAAATTTAGTTGAAATTTTATTTACCCTTAGTTGAAATTTACTTAGATTTTAAACGAACTTTGATCGATCATACTTTTTGTAATCACAATAGGGAACTGTAAGAAGT
>NW_018108247.1:122053-125585 GCF_000183805.2 Loa loa
ATCCTTTACATGATCAACATATGAATTTTCCCTTATCTCTCTGTTTTTCTTTTCTTTTCTTTTCTTTTTTTTTTTTTTTTTGATAGAATAATTTGAAGGTAATTTTTTTCTTTTTTTCGATTTATATTAGAATTAGGAAAATAATTAAGAAAAAAAAAAATGAATAATTGTAGAGGAGTTCGAGAATTATCTGAAAATCCTAATAATACCGAACATAGCAAATAAGCAGAAAAAAAAAAATTGAGGTCGATTTGAGGAGGAATGTATTAGATCACTTACAATCAAATCTAAATTTCCATCACCTGTCTTTGTAACAATCACGTTACGTAATCGACGTGTTCTGAAATTTGCATACGTAATAAACTTCTAATCAAAATTGCAAAAAAATATTAAAGGCTATCGGAAGAATTTTGTAAATGAAAAATTTTCATCGTGAAATGATCTTTTTTTTCTTTACAAAAAAAAAAATTTTTAAAAAATAAAGAAAAAGAACGTAATAAAACTTTTTCAAATATTTTAAACCTTACTTTGTTAACGACGTTTCTAAAGTAATTTTTGTTGGATTTGTCAACTTTTCGTCTTCACAATTACTTCCTCCAACAGTAAGCTCTACTTGCCATCCTCTGCAAATTAATTCAATCGAAATTTCCTAATATTATGAAACATTGAATAATATAATACAATAATTGGAAAAAAAAGGAACGAAATTACCTGTCCAAAAGTTCGATATTGTAACAGCTTTTATCGTGGCGCACTTGTCCTACTGCTTTCATATTGTGATAATTATACCGCTTCCCTCGATTCTCGATCGATAAACGACCATTATAACCAACGAATATCTTAAAATTTCAAAATCGCATTATTTTAATTAATTATAAATGATAAATGGTTGATTTCAGTTTCGGTTACAACAATATTGCAAATATACAGTATAACAATAGCCATTTCATGATTACATAGAAATATTGAAGTTTAAAATTTAGAAAAACTTGAAAAAATTTGACAAAATAAAGCATTTAACATATTGATAATAAAATCAAATCATAGAAGTTATAAAAATAATACAAATCTTTCAAATATATTACGAACACTTTCAATTATTCATCTATTTTGAAAAAGAAACTATCCACTGTTAATTATAATTAGTAATTCAAACAATTAAAATTGAAAGCTTTTGCAAAAAGTTAGAAATAATAAAAATAATAAATATCATTTTCACCTTTATACCGGTAGTAATCTCAGGTGATTGAAGATCAAGTACTTTCTCCAACAGATATACTACGAAACCGCTATGCTTTAACCAATCATCATTGATATTTTGTTTCTTTTTTACAAATATTAGCTAAAATTCGACAAATTATTCAAAATAATTGGAATTAAATTCGAATTTGAACTCGAACGGAAAATGAATTTCCCCTTTTTAAATTATAAATTCTATGAATAGAAAAAATAGTGGAACGTGTTAATTTTATTAAGTAATGAAGAATTTATTAAAATATTGCAGCAAATATCAATCGTTTAAGTTTAAATATTATTTAATTTATGCAATCGAAAATACAATCAATATTTTAGTATAAATAGTATTACAAATAATTATTTCATCAAGTCATAAAATCAAATACTAAATCCAATCAAATGTAAATAGGAATTGAGTATAGAACAAAATGAGAAATAATTAAGTAGTGATAACTAAAAATTAACTGAATTGAGCATAAATAGAATTAAATTTAGAATTTAAACTAAGCAAAAAGAAAAAAAAGGAAAGAAAACCTTAGCAGTGATCCTTTGAATATCCGGAAATACGGATGGTTGTATCAATGAGATCAGAAATGCTGTTGGCCAACCGAGGAATGCAATACCTTTATCGCTTACTATAGCTCCAGATGACTCAGTAAAAACGGATGGAAATTCTATCAAATTCCAGTGGTTTCGATTAAATCCCGATTTACTCTAAAAAAGAAAGTTTATCTAACAATGAAGAAATTCAAAATTCAATCTTAGAATTTAAATTTTAAAGATAATTTAAATCATTCATTGAATATTTCTAATTTTTATTGTCTTATTTACTTAATAAACTAACTGATGAATATTATTCTAACAAGATTGAAGAATGATATGAAAAATTACAAAAGTAATTGCTAATCATATTAATAAGTAAGTCAGCCATTTAATATGAAAATTTGTAAAATTAAATGAATCTATTAATTAATTGATTAATTAATTCGAATAAATGCAAAGATACTAACCATAACAATGGAATATGGAAGTATTTTCAAGACACTTCGATGTTTAGCATGTAAATCAAATACTAAACGTCTAGAATAAGCGCCTGATCGAAGATTAATTATCTCATACCAATCATTAATTAAATCCATTTCATCACTCCAAATTAATGCCGAAATTGTTGATCGTATGCCCAAAATAAATTCAATCTGTTTACTTGAGCAAGCAGCCTATAAAAGATAAAAAAAAGCAGTGAAGGTAAGAAGTGTTTAATTTAAAAATAGAAAATAGGTAACATACAATGATAGTTAATCAATGAAAATGATAAGGTAAGGCTTTGATACTTTAATAATATCAAAGATTAGTGTTAGTTATTGTTGTGTTAAAAAAAAATATCATTGATTGTTGTTAAAGTAGCCATTCATAAATGGATATTTGTTATTTGATAATTAAATTTATTTTAAATAATTAAAAATGATTTAACAAGTTTTAGCTAACATTTGTAGCAAGAAAAATGAGATATTATTGACGGTTAATTAATGGCCTTGCTGTTTTGTTAGATTGGTATAAAAGTATTGCAGGCCTAAATAGTGAATGTTACAAGAAAAGAGTAAGCTCTTTTTTTTGGATATTATGCTAACATATCTTTATAACTTACCGTACTAAGTCGAATTGCTAACATAAGCGGTTGATCAATCTCTTTGATAAGAGCTAAGACTTGAAGCAATCCGTGCCAACCAATACTTAAAAATTACAATTTAAATTTAAAAATGCAATGGAATAAAACAACAAATTATCACAATAATAGAAAAAGTAAACATATTTTGTATTGGTTTTTGTTTTAAATCCACAATTGAATCAATTATTTATTAATTAAAAAGTGCTGAACTACGAAAAGTAAACATACTTCAATTGCGGAATTGTTAATTCTGATAGATTACTTTTTGTCCAACCAATTGAAAGTGTTGCATCCGGAAAATATTCCCTAGTACTATCAATAAACTCATTTGCATCTACCGGCACCTGTAATAATCACCATTAATAATACCAATGAAGTTTATGATGACGTGATGACTAATAATAATATTAATAATAATAATAATAATAATAATAATAATAATAATAATAATAATAATAATAATAATAATAATAATAATAATAATAATAATAATAATAATAATAATAATAATAATAATAATAATAATAATAATAATAATAATAATAATAATAATAATAATAATAATAATAATAATAATAATAATAATAATAATAATAATAATAATAATAATAATAATAATAATAATAATAA
>NW_018108247.1:126881-135418 GCF_000183805.2 Loa loa
ATTATTATTATATATATATATATATATATATAATGACAATATCGTCTGATATAATTAACACTCTGTTGATAATAAACCTCATCAGATTTAAGCAGTCAGGAGATGGAGAAGAATGCAATGACCTTTCTAAAACTATTAATGACCTATTCGAAGATGAGTGATTGATTAATCATAGTTTTTGACTCCAATGATAATTGACCTCATGATTAAATTATAATTATTAACCAAAGTGATATTTTCATTGCGAAAGTATTTAAAAATAGCAAATGTTGGCCTGACAAAAGCTTTTGAAATTTGTTAAATAAATAAAGCGCTACTTGAAATGTTTATTTCCTATTATTTGAAAAGTTAATCTGAAAAGTAATAGTGAAAGATGTTTGAAATAAATAAGTAAAGTGGAAAAAAAAGTATTCGATGTAATAAACAAAAAAAAGAAAAAATTCAGAAAAATATTAAATTTCTTGAAAAATAACAAAAGGAGAAAGTGCGAAAAATATTGTTTTAAACTGAAGATTAAACCTTTTCGCAATTTTGCAACTTCTCGAAGCCATTCCTTAAATGTAATACGATCAGCAATTTTCAACGGAGCGCTCATTAATGGTATCGCCCGATTACGATGCTTTCGTTGATGATACAGAAATACATCACCTTCAATCATCGTACTTCGTTCCAAATATGGTCCTAAAAAATTTTTTAATTTCAATTTATAAGGATGTTGCATTTGTATTCAGTTAATAAATTCATCACTTAAAATTTTATTTTTTGTTTTTTTTTTGGAATGGAACAATTTAAAATGTATTATTAATGCATTATATCACATATTTCATCATTCCTTATTTGTAAAATAAACAATTTTTGTCTTTTTTTGTAAGATTATGCAAATTAAGAGGTGAAATTAGAAACTTCAAATTGAAATAATTGAAAATTTATTTACAATTTCAAATCAAAAAGTATTTCGCACAGTTGATTTGTACATTTTGAATTTGAAAATTCGTCTTCACAAATCAAAGATGACAATTTGTTTTAAAAAATAATTTTTTTCACAACTTTTTTTTCTATTTTTTTGGAAGGTTTTTCAAGACTAATAATTTCTATTATGCAAAAGATTAATTCACTCAATTTTTGACCATTGATTTTATTTGATTTCAATATGTTTAGCAAGCTTACAAGCCAAAATTATATGAGGATGGCAGAATTGGTTAATTTGTTTTAATTGAGTAACTTATTATTAACAATAAGATGTATGGCCAATAATAGCATCATAAGTCATATAACTCATATTGGCCAATTATTGGGCAGATGTAAATTTTGTCTGTCTCTCTCAATACTTTCATTTCAAATTTTACTTTATTTTATAGAGAAAATTCTTTCGTTTGATTGTAAATGAATCTTATCTAAAAATGCAATGCTAATAAATCAAAATTACGTATATTAATTAACAAATATATTAATTAGCAAATTTATTGCATATCGTAATGTCATTAGGACCATATGTTACTGCAAATTTTCATTTCTAATTTCCTCATTTATTATGCCAAGCAAACTTTCGAAGGATAGAAAGTAATGATTGATTTGATAATTTCTAATTACTATGGCAATAAGTTAAGACAAGGTTTTGCATATTTTAACAAAGAATTTCAAGAATAATTAAACTAACTGAATTTGTTATGACAAACAAATTTTCATAAAATGTAATAAATCGCAGATTATAAGCTGGAAAAGAATAAAACGAAAAAGTAAATCGCGAATAAATTTCGAAAATCAATCTAATTAGACTTATTAAATTACATAATATATACTAAGTATTAAATTAATAAATTTTGCTGTCCCAAATTTATAATACTGCAACTACTTTTTTCTTTCTTTCATGCTTCTTCATTTTGAATTTCAATTATGGAAATATTTTGTGATTATTTTCAATTTCAAAAACTCTTTAATACTTAATAATTGTTAACTCATTTAATCCATAATATTCTTGTTAAATGGCAGTGCATTTCATTTTTATTTTTAATCAGACTTTTGTTTTATAATATTTTTTTGTTAAATTTCATATTTTCAGCAATTTTTAAATTTTCGAAAATAAAATTTTTCTCCATTGTTGTTATGAAGTAAACGAAAAGACAAAAAAAGTAGAGAAAAATTAAAACTAAGCATTTTGCAAAGTATTTTAATTGAAGTTTTGGAAAATGTTAAAATTTGCTTTTCTTTCTTCCCTTCTATATATTCCTTCCTTTCTCTTTTTTTATTTTCAAAATTATTACAGACAAAAGAATAAAACTAATCATACCATTAAGTTGTTCGAGCAAAGCTGGCCAACTATTAATTCCATGGGCTACTTGTACTTCACCATCATTACTATCATTACGCCATACTTCAACAGCTGATACGCGTGTTCTTGATACATAACCTGGCATAAAATTTACATAAATTAACATTTCCAAATTATTTTTAATCAAAACTTTAACTTCAATTACAAAATTGGAAAAACAAAATTATTCGGAAAATTATTTTAACAAATTTTATGTTTACAAAATAAATCGATTAAAACTATCAGTAAAGATTATTCTTACATATTTTTTTGCTTCATTTTTTTCGACAAAATGTAAACTTTTATTTTTGCATTGATTTCAAGCAGTAATTATGTCTTCTCTATTCTTGTGTCATCATTCCCCTGACACAACATTATCATCGGGTTTTCCCGGGGGGGCACGACAATAATGAGGAAAGAATTACAAGTTCACTTTAGTCCTATAAACAAACGTAATAAAAATGAATAATGACTTCTTTATATATCCGTCCATTTTTAATCTTTTCAAACTATGCAAAACAAACAATTTTCGGAATTTTCGGAAAAAAATTCATACATTGAAAGTATTTTTCAATAATTACTGTAAATAAGTAAACCGTTTACAGTAAACCGATTAATTAAAAATAAACTAATTAAAGTAATTACTTAGTCACTCAATTGTTTTTTATGGTTTTGTAAGAAATGTTTTCTGAAAATTAATATAAATAATTAAACCGATTTATCTATAAATCAATAATTTTATAAAACTTTTAATTTAACAATTTATCAATTTATCGTTCTTAAATGGTTGATAATCAATATTTCATAATTTAATCAATATTTTGAAATATTTCATACAATGTTTATATAGTGATAATTAATTCATCTGTGAGAGAAATATCAATATAATCCATTAACAATTCCTTTTTTTAGTTTTCGGTTTTCCTCCAAAAGTTTTCATTTTCTATTTTCATAGCTTAATTTGTGGAATAGATGTCGAATGATCGAGAAAATAAGGACATAAATAGTTTGTTGCATGCTAATTTATAATCATTGTCATTGTCATTGTCACCTTGTCATCAAATAATTACATTGTTATCATCAAATGGTAAATTTATTTAGCACTTTGCGCCTCAATTACCTTTCCATTTCCTTTCAAACATTATTTCAACAGAAAAAAAAATTTTTTTTTGGATTTAAAATCATAAAATAAGAGTATATTGATCGAATTCAAATATGATAATATATGTGTAAAGAAAAAAGAAATCCATTCAAAAAAGATAAACTTATTTACATAAAACTTGAAAGTTGCAAAATTTTACTAAACTGTCATCCATCCCTTTCGTATTCCTTTCTTTACTTCAAATTATTGTATAATTTACTTAATGTAAATATTCTCAAATATTTTAATTTGTTTTTCCATCAACAATTTAAACTTTTAATTTTTAAAAATCCAATAAAGAGAACGAAAAAAGAAACTGTAATTTAATTTAAGTTATTTTTTTTCTTGTTTATCAAAATTTAAACTTTGAATTTCTAATTAGCTAAAAAGAAAAATGAATTGAAATAGGAAGAATGGAAAAAAAAGACATACTGTAACAAGTGGTTACGATAAAACTGATCAACCATAATGAACAAATAGCAAAATTGAAACAGAACATTAGCCTTTGGCGTTCTTATATTGTTTGAAGTTAAATATTTTGAAAGGCATAAATGCATTTCAACAATTCCACGTCAACACTCAAGTTCATGCCATTCCATTTCCCATTACCGTAATCTTTGCATTATTGTAATTTCGTGATCATAAAACTGAAAAAAAAAACTTTAAATAAGGTATAAATATCCCCTTGAAATATTCAAATTACAAGAAAATAAAAAGGATCGACGAAAAAAAAATCTCACCAATAATCGAAATTAATATTATTTGAATCAAAAATATAAACATATATAGTTAGTACTAGAAATGAATTCAAATTTTAAAAGTACACGATATTTATTATTTCATTCTCTTATTAAATATTCACTCTAAAATTACCATTTGTTATTCCATTTTTGAATTAAATACTTAGCCTAAAATAATTCTTTGATTAAATAAATAAAAAAGGAAAAAATCAAAGATGAAGAAAAGAATTTCAAATGTTCTTGAATGCATATTACATACCATATTGAAATGTGAAAATGAAAAAGAAAAAATTATATATGTAGTACTCCTTCCAATAATATCGTTTTTTCACTAATAATTAATTGATATAGTCTTTATTAAGTTAAAAGGAGTTAATCAATTCAAATTAAATTCAAATCATCGAAATGATAATTGTCATCCAAATAAATTTATTTCATTAAATTTAATGCAAATCAAAATAAATTTTCTTTTTCTCAATTAATTTCCATCAACAAGAACAAAAAGTAAAAGAGAGAGGAATGACTTATATCATTGCATCTAGCATCATAAATTCATCAATGAAAAAAAAATATGAAATCCTTTTTAGTCTGATATTGGAAATTAATTAATTGATGAAAAAATAATTGTTAGCTGTTTAAATTGGAAACTTTCAACTATAAATTTTATTCTTAATTACAATTCGTTTCAAATTTTCAAATTTTGAAATAAAATTGAATACATTCGTTAATTAATATGCTTCCAATTAAAATCCATTGATATATTTTTAATTAAAGTCCAAAATCTAAATTGCCTTTAATTTAAACTTCCCCAATCACAACTTTTCATTTTATAACCAAAATATTAAAAATTATTTTATTTCTTAATTTAAAAAGAAAGAAAATGAAATCAAAACTATTTTACCATTTCTTTGCTAACTAGAAAAGTGTAATAAATAGTATGTATAAATGATAGGCCAGAAATATAAAATGATAGAAAGTTTCCTGAGGTTAAGATATTGTTGATTGATAAGACGATTGACCCCATCACATAGACATACAATCTCTCTCTTTCTTTCACTCTTACTTATACTTCCACCTGACCTCCTGTAACCTTTTATTAGTTGTCAAGTACTACAACATTGAACATATGTTATTTGACCCCTCCCTCCCCAATTCATCTTATCATAAATATATAATAAATTTTACAAACTTGTAGAAAAAAAAAAAAAACAAAAACGGAATAAACTCCATTGTTTTTCTTTACGAATCTTTTTAAGTCAAAAAAAGAATTTTTTAAAAAAAAAAAAGAAAAGTGGAAACAAAAAAAGCGGCAGATGTTATAATATGGGTCAAAAGAACAGATCAAAAAATTGACATAAAATTTACAAATGAAATTTGGGAAAAAAAATTGAATGAAATTTAAAAAAAAAACTAACTCGCATCAAACATTTTAACTTTTTAAATTTTAACAAATTGAAAGTTTCTTTTTTAATTAGTAATTGAAAAAAGGACAAAAAAACTTTTCGATTATAAATTTTTTTATTGTAAAAGAAAAGAAACCAGCATTAACGATGAATGGGAAGCAAAAGAGAAAAAAGCTCATTTTTAAATGATTTTTAAAGGAATTATTGATTTTTTCTCAGTTATTCAAATTTTTTTCCAATTCTATTTTTTTCTTTTGATAAAGGATAAAAAAAGGATATATTATGCATATTTTCCTTTAATAAATTGTTAATTATAATTTATACTAATTTGATGCCATTCATTTTTTAACGTGTTTGACGTGTCTTGCGTGATTCGTTAGGTTACGTGAAAATTTCTTCAATGAACATTATTATTGTTGATAAGAAGGAAAGATTATTTAATTGTCAAAAATGAAAAAAATCAAAAATTCCAGTTCATTAGCTAAGACAATTAAACATTTTCAAAAAAAAAAGAAAAGAAGGTAATGTCACAAAATAATTAGCATTTTCTTACTTTAATAGCATTTTACTGTTTATTTTTTTTAATTGTTGCTTTTTATGATTTTATACTAATTTTGGCTTAATTAATTATCCTTTATCCTGCCATAATTATTCTAATTAAATGATTTATTTTTCATGCTTATTTTTCTCACATGTGAAAACATCCTTTTCCTACTTCATCATTCCTTATTATGAAAATTTCATAAGTTAAAAAAGTTCTTTCTACAGATTAATTAAGAAACTACGACTTAATATTAGATTAATGAGGGATTAATTAGATGAAAGAGAAAATTACACTGACTTAAAACATTTCAAACTATATTATCTATCAGCAATAACACGCTAATAAAGTTGTCCAGGCATTTAAATGATTAAGTATGCTAATTTCTATCGTCATATGCTTTTTTAAACTTTTTTGTTGGTCAAAATCAAAAAACCGAAAATAATCGAAAATAAATTTCATGTCTGAAAATGAAAAAAAAAAAGAAAATTAACCGAAATTTGATCGAAATAATCAAAAAGAAAAAAAGGAAAAACGAAAGTAATTAAATTAATTTCACACTTTCATTCGAAATGTAATCTGAAATTAAATCAAATTAAAATTGTAATTTTGATGAAAAGAAAAAATAAACTATTTAAAATTAAGCAAATCAAAAATAATACAAATCAAAACAAATTTTTAAATACATTGATTAATTAATTGAACTATTTTTAGCAGAAAATTCCGAATAAATTAGAATTGATTTGTTAAATTTGGTTCGATTATCAGTGTTATCTGTTAATCATTTATCATCATCAATTAACAATGTTCGTTCCTCTTTTTGTTTTAAGATAGCTTTTCAATCTTTAACAGTAACAACAACAGCAACAGTTGTAATACATTCATTTCCAACAATTCTTTTATCTTTCCTTTTCTTTTTGCTTTTTCAGCTTTGATTTATTTGAATAATTTCGAAATTTCAAAAAATTTGATTGTTTGAAAAGTAAACAAGAAATTCATTTATAAAATTTTAATTTAAAAATTGAAAAATGGAAAAAAGTTTTTTTTTCTTAAATCTATATAAATAAGTTGAAACCTTTTTTTTTGGAAAACATAAAGAGAAAAAAGAATAAAAGTGGAGAAGGAAAAATGAAGAAAGAGAGAGAGAAACGGAATTTGGATAATGATGGAAAGATGAAGACGAAAATGGGAGGAAAAAGGAATGGTTAACCCAAGAGACATGAATTTTTTGTAGTATGAAGTGTAGATATGCCAAGGAATGATGATCAACGGAATGCTGGGATGGGTTACGAAAAGAATATGGACAAGAAGGAGGTGGAGGAAGAGGAGGAGGAGGAGAAGGAAGAGGAGGAGGAGGAGGAGAGGGAAGAGGACGAGGAAGAGGTATGAGATGGAAAATGAATGGGAATATAAAAAGGAATGGAATGGAAATTTTAAGAAAAGAAAAAAAATGCGAAAATATTTTAAATTATAGAAAAATTAGTGAAATTTTAAAAATTTATTTTTGACTTTTCCTAAAACATTTCCTTTTTATTTCTGCAAAACAATCGTTTTAATCTAAATTAAAAATATGAAGAAAAAGGACAAAGAAAGGAAGAAAATGAGTTAGAAATTAAAGTAAAAAGAAAAAAAACGAATTCATTTCCTAATATGTAAATTTAAGTTCATTCAATTTCCTTCTTTTAATTACATTTCCATTTCATTCAATGCATTTTAATGATATGACAGTTGTATTTATTCAGTTGTAGAGTTTTACAAATGTATTGCACTAATTAAAGCAATAATTAATTTTTACTTGAAAAAACATAAGTTTATTTAAATTTTTTGGTAAAATAAATTTTTTTAGTTTGCAAACTCGAAATAAATTGCATACTTACACAAACGATGACCTATGACTATTTAAGGAAATGGTTTTGAGTAATTTGTCTAAGTAATTATGGTAAAAGTAAAATGGAAGGTGCTGGCATTATCATCGGTTCGAAAATTTGCACATTTTCTTTTAAATTCATTGAATTGGAAATGTTATTGAAATTTCGATTACTATAAGTAATCGAAATTGCCGGAAAGAAAGTTATACTTGCAAGAAATATGCAATTTCATCCATGATTATGAGAATAATAATAATAATAATAATAATAATAATAATAATAATAATAATAATAATAATAATAATAATAATAATAATAATAATAATAATAATAATAATAATAATAATAATAATAATAATAATAATAATAATAATAATAATAATAATAATAATAATAATAATAATAATAATAATAATAATAATAATAATAATAATAATAATAATAATAATAATAATAATAATAATAATAATAATAATAATAATAATAATAATAATAATAATAATAATAATAATAATAATAATAATAATAATAATAAT
>NW_018108247.1:135568-138068 GCF_000183805.2 Loa loa
TAATAATAATAATAATAATAATAATAATAATAATAATAATAATAATAATAATAATAATAATAATAATAATAATAATAATAATAATAATAATAATAATAATAATAATAATGATTTAAATTAATTTAAGTTTAGTCAAAAAAAAGATTTAAATTAATTTAAGTTTAGTTAAGTTAAATTTCCAAGATACTAATTTTTAGATTTTTAGATTGAAGATTATACGGGATGGATGAATAGCTGGAGAAGATGTCGTGGGACAATTATTTCTAGCCAAGTGTCAAATTCATTTTGTATGAGTCTTGAAAGATTTAAATGAAACTGATGGCTTTGAATAAATCATATTGGGATTTTCCTCTTTACCTTTTTTTTTCTCAATTATAGCAAAAAGAAAAAAAAACCGAAAAACGTCAACGATTTGATGAAATTTGTATGAAACGATCAAAGGATTTAAATTTAAATAAGATAATTTTTTTCTTAAATATTAACAGAAAATTGTTTTTTTTTTTTCGTTAAAGTGAAAGCATTTATTGGCAATAGTAAGTATGCTTGAATGTTTGTTGAATGGATTTAATCAGCTGTTTAATTAGTTATAAGCTTAAGCATATAAACAGTTAATTTATCATTCACAAACAAAAAAGGAGAGAAAAGAAAAAATGTTAAAAATTTTATAATTTGTGGTATTGAAAAAGCAATTATTTTTAAAACTTCAGAAATATTCAAAAAACAATAAAATATTTTAAATCAAAATAGTCGGAATTTGTTAATTATTCAAATTTCCTGCTTTTTTTTTTCAAACTATCACTATGATCAAGTTAAAATTTTACAATTAGCTTTAAATTTTTTAAAAAAAAAGTAAAGGAAATTTTTAGATTTATTTCAAGTATTGGTGCCAAAAATTTTGAACAATATAAGAAGAAGGAGAAAACGTCAAAAATAGATTATATTTACTTCAAACTTACGGAAATGACAGTAATAAATGTTTAAGAGCTAACCGTTTCATTGGCTTTTCCCTCTCTCTCTTTTCTGACCCCCTCTGTCACCACCTGTGTCCCCTCGGTCTCCTTCCTTTGTTCTTTATCTTCCGCTTCCTTTTCTTTCATTTGCAGGAATCAATCAGAAGGAAAATTTATACTTTGCCAAAATGGACCAAACAAATCCGACAATGCTAGCAACTATTGGGAGGAAAATGATAAAAGTCGAAAAATGATTAACCAGAATGGAATTGGGAAGAGAACAAAAACAAAGCCGGAAAATGACCAACCGGAATGGGATTGGAAAGAAAATCGGAAAAAAGGAAGTTGAAAAATGACCTATAAAAATGGAAAGAAATGATATATTCTTATTGTGCAATAAATCTTTTGGCAAATTTTTAATTTCATTTAACTGAAGTTTTTTCCCCCCCAATTTATTGTTGGTAAAAAATCAATAAAATTCTTAAAACCCCTGGTGTAAATCCTCTTCAATCAATAAATCCTCTTAAAAACCCTTGATGAATGTATATGTTATATAATAATAATGAAATCAAAAAATTACGACGATTTTGTTTATTTAAAACAAAAAAAGAGGAAATGCAACATTTTTTAAAAAAATAAGCAAAAAAAAAACGTATGATCGGAAAATAAACCAGAAAATATGGGACAATTTCGGGAAAACATTTCAGGAAAGCAAAAAATAAATAATTGAAATATTAATATCTATTCAGGAAAAAATTAAATAAATAAAATTCGTTCAAAAAAATTTTATTGATAGTAAATGTATATTTAATTATTGCTTAACCAAAATTGCACCAACAATAAGCAATCTGGAAAGTTGACATTTCAGGATAAATATATCGTATATTACTATAATACTGTAAATATACATTTCGTATATTTATCCTGACTCACCGGAATTTCTTTATGTTTAAGACATTTGATTTGATATGAACAATTCTTGGTAGTACGGTAAATCAAAAGATATTAATTAAGTGTTAATTAAAAATCTAACACATTCATTTCTCGTCTTTTTAAGTAATTCAATTAATTGTTATCATATTGATGCGAAATATTATTTTAGTAATATTCGTAAATGTTATGCAAACTTTTGAATTATTCTTTAAATAATTGCTATTTCTTATTAAATTATATAAATAATACAGGCACTTTTATTATCAAAGTTTCCTTCTTAAAACAATAATTTAAATCCATTTACTTCTTTTACTAATCGAATTATTGTTTTACTTATAAATATGAATAATAAGTAATTTAATCAAGAATTCATATCATATAAAATAATTATTTAAAAGATTGATCTTGAGAGATGTTGTCGTCATCATTGTAGAAATGGTAATAACTGTTGTTGTTGTTGTTGTTATAGCAATAGTAATTGTTGTAACAGTATTAACGATAACCATACCATAATAATAGTTGTAATGTTGTAACAACAATAGCAATAATAACTATAGCAATAGTAATAGAAGTGGTAGTAATAGTAATAAAAGTAGAAATAGTATTAGTAGTAGTAA
>NW_018108247.1:139574-141887 GCF_000183805.2 Loa loa
TAATAATAATAATATAATAATAATAATAATAATAAGTAATAATAATAATAATAATAATAATAATAATAATAATAATAATAATAATAATAATAATAATAATAATAATAATAATAATAATAATAATAATAATAATAATAATAATAATAATAATAATAATAATAATAATAATAATAATAATAATAATAATAATAATAAATAAGAAGAAGAAGTAGAAGAATAACAATGAAAATATGCTACTGTCTACTTTTAAAAGTGATAATACAAATAACCGCAATATTTGTCACTGTAACATACTTGTTGTTATTGTTGTTGTAGCATTAGTACTAATTAGTTTTAACTAGTAATAGTAAGAACAGCAATATAGAGGAGTAAATTGTTGGTTTAATTAACAAATTTGTAATTTAAATCCAATACTCTTTTAAATGTGATGAAAATGAAGCAAAAAAATGAAAAATAAAAAAAAATTGGAAAGGGAAGTGTGAGAGTTACTATGCCTTAAACTTTAGTCTCTTAATTTAAACTTTTCGAAAAGTTGAAAAAATTAAAATGGCTCCTAACATTCTTCATTGTTTCAACATTTTTCTTGTCCTTCCTCTATTCTCTTCTCTCACTCTCTCTCTATCTTTCTCTTTCTGTTTCACTTTCAGCATTTTCCTGTACTTTCTCTATTCTTTCCTCTCCCTTATTCTTTTTCACCCTATTCTCTCGCCAGTTATTCCCAACGTTTCTGTGTATAATTTTGTAGTCTTTTTTCCTTTTTATCTTCTCTAATTTTAATTTTTTCCCAAAACAGAGAGAGAGAGAGAGAAAGAAAGAAAGAGAGAAAAGGGGACGAGGGAAAGACAAAGAGAAGAAAGTATATGATCACTAATTTGATGCATTAAAAATGATAGTAGTAGTATTAACAATATTACTAGTAGTAACTGTAATAAGTGTCGAAGTATGAATTAGATATTTCATTTCTTTCTTTCTTTCTTTAAATAGGGAGAGAGAGAGAGAAAGCGAGATCTTTTGGGAATAAATTTCTCTCTCTTTATTTCTCTCCATTTCCGTCCTTCCTTTTATTTCATCCTATTCTTTTTTCTTTTTTCAAAAAAAAGAATCTTTTTTAAAACCAAATTACTCATTTTATTTTTGAGAGAGAAAGAAAAAGTTTTCGGTTATTGGAAAACTTTCCTTAAATACATTGAAATTTGCTATTATATGTGTATTATATATATATATATATATATTGATTAACTTTTATTGTTATTAATTATTGCATTACATATTAATCAATTTTTTATTTAAATAATTTAATTGGGAAAATGGCAATTAAAATTTGTTTTGGATTAGCAATCCATAATACAATAGAAAAATAAATGATTGAAATTTAAAGTATAATATCAATATTATTGTCAAAAAACATAGAAATATTTAGGACCGTTTTTAAAAAAAAGTGAATTCGAAGATTTAATGTAAATTTTTCGAAAAATTACTTGCATTAATAGTATTTTTATGAGAAATCATTGGTAGATTGAATGGAAATGACACATAAAAGAAAGTTAATGAATATCTTATACTAATTAATACCATTTAATTCTATACTTATATTTTACTGCAACTTCAATAGAACAATTTGTTCGTGTCACAATGTCATATCACTTCTTTTAGTTAGGGAATGAATTACTGTAATAATTAAAAAGAAAAAGGTGAGAAGTAGAAGTGAATGAATTCATTATATGCCATATAATTTTATACTTTATTGCGTTAATTTTAGCAGGAAAAATACTACATTATTACAAAAGCTAATTTATCCATTATAATATCATTTGATAATTGAAGAATGAATTACTGTAACATTATTTACACGGTAATATTTCATGCTAAACTTAAGTAGGTCAAGTCAGCAAAGCTTCGCTATTAATATATCAAACTATTTCAGGCTATATTAGAATATACATTGATAAAGTTAATCGTCGAATTTATTAATTGATTTGTACATGCATTACATTCTTGCCACTTTCCTTTTAATTCATAATTATTTCAACAAATTTGATTTAATTAATCCTTTTTTATTCCTTTGCGTTATCTATTAGAGATTATGGTAATTACTTATTTGTGCACTTATCCATACATAAATCATTATACGGTGAAAGGGTTCGAGGAGTTACAGATGATGGCGGTAGATGACCCATGACTCAGAACCATATAATAGAATAAATAGTACAATGACTTTATAGACGCTGACTAATCTTAGTACTTTTCTTCAGATGTTTATTGCACCAGAATTAATAATAATTAATAATAATAATAAAATAATAATAATAATAA
>NW_018108247.1:142090-147960 GCF_000183805.2 Loa loa
ATAATAATAATAATAATAATAATAATAATAATAATAATAATAATAATAATAATAATAATAATAATAATAATAATAATAATAATAATAATAATAATAATAATAATAATAATAATAATAATAATAATAATAATAATAATAATAATAATAATAATAATAATAATAATAATAATAATAATAATAATAATAATAATAATAATAATAATAATAATAATAATAATGGATTAGCAATAGAATTTGCAGTGTAGTAAATACACTGAATATTGCCTTATAACTGTAACATATATCATATAACATATGAAACGATGAATTGCTGTCCACTTTACCAGCAGGCTATTTGTTATACATAATTTACAGATTATATGAAGGATGATGATGATGACCGATGATGACCTGAATGTGCCATTTTACTCTCTCATCATCCCATTCATGCATTCATTCACTGATTGTGATGTATGATATTGGCGATGATAATGATGTATTAATTAATGCGAGTTTTAATTACCCCAACCGACAAGATGATGAATTAGTTTTAGGAAGTTTGGACAATTACACTACTATATCATGCATAAAAATAAGTTAGGAAAAAAAGGAATTGAAAGAAAACGAAACATTTTAAATTAGTTTCACATTTTTTATGGATGAGAAGAAATTCGGAAAATGTTCCTGAACTAAGTGATAGTAAAGGATGGATTTAAGTAAATTTAAATATGTTCAATCAAGCATTCAAAATACAAACTTCCTCTGTAATAATTGAAGAAAAGAAATTCATACATTGGTTATATTCAAAAAGCTAAATAAATCATCCAATGAAATAAATGAAAAATGAAATAAGAATTTGATTTCAGACGGAATTGATAACATATGATAAGCCAATTTATCATCTGAAAGCTATTGATTAACTGAAATGTACGGAATGAATAACCAACTTCAATGACAAATTAATTAATGCGAGTCAAATTTTTCGACAATTGGATAGAGTTAGGAATGCTATTTGTCAACCATAACTTTATAAAATATCGCACCACTTCTTTTTCATTTAATTCTTAAAATCCTTCATTTTAAATCAAAATTTTCAGCAGAAATGAAACTTTAATTTTATCAGTTACCACAGATAATAACAATAGTAATAAAACCAATGGCAGTAATTGACAGTAATACCAATGATAATAATGATAATAATGATAAAACTGATAATAACGACAATGATGATAATAATGACAATAATGATGATGATAATGACAATAATAGTGATAGTGGCAACGTTAATTATAGAGATAATAATGTGATAACAATAGTGATAATAATAATAATAGCAATAATAACAACAACAATAATAATGCACTATAATTAGCTAGTATTAGTTTGGTACAAAATCAAATCCAATTTTTTGCTTTTCCTTCCATTCTTCTGATTAATTCATTACAGCCTTACCTTTATTCTTTCCTTCTTCTGAATCTTTTATTATTTGTTAACGGAGCAATTGTCATCCATTGAAATATGAAACAATGAAAAGAGTACATGCATACATTCATACAAACAAACATCTGCATATTAATTAAGTCTGTCACCTGTTTGTCCTTCACGTTTATTTCTACTCAATCAATATAAACAGTGAATCTTTCTTGCTTTTCGTTTTTTTAATACACAAAAAAAAAAAATTTTTCAGTTTTCTTTTTTTTTTGCTTTCAAAACAGAGTTGCAATAAAGGGAAAAATAGAAAGGAGCTAAATTTTGCATAATATTATGATTAAACTCATATGATTATTGGAAAAATTTTTGCAACAAAATATAAAAATCAAAAATTAAAAAAATTATGTATTAAATAAAAAATACCAAACTGCTATTGAATGAAAAAATTTGAAAAAATCGAGCAGTAAAATGTATTAAATTGTAATTTTGTGTGAATGAAAATTTTAACTTTTTTCTTTTTCACAAAATAAAAAGTTATTTTTGAAGAAATTTTTAAAAATTCAACTAGTTGGTAAATCTATAAATTAGAAGGAATTTTTATTTAAAATTTTTAAGAAAAAAAAGGATTGTCTACAAACAAGCTTCTTCCAATTTCATTCAAATTCAACAATCATTTCCATAATTTACTACCACATAAATTTTGTAAATAAAAACTTTTGCAACCTTTATTACCTGAATAAATTTTACATAAGTCTCATTCTACTAAAAATAGTCTTTTTGTGCAAGTTAATCTATTTGATAATCTCAGAATTATTTTTTTTTGTTAAAGTAAGATGTAAAACACGTTTTTTTACTTTTTTTATTTTTTCATTTTTTATTTTTTGTGTAAATAAACGTAATAATTAAAGTAAAACTCAACGAAATGAATAATTTATTTGAAGGTGACCGTTAATGTAACAATGACATTCCAATGATGGATAAATGTCCCCATTTGATGTCGTGATAATAACGTGACTGTGACGATCGATGTCATACACTCTTTTTGATTCATCCAAATTCTATTGAAAAAAAAAAATCATACAAGTACTCCATATAATTTTATATTATCCCGCTGATAATTACATACTGATTGACTGAATAATAGAATAATTGATTTTTCAAAAAAAATTTGAATTTTTAAATTTTATGCTCAAATGAAGATTTTTCATTCGAAATGGTAACTTTTTTTTTTAATAATAAAAATGAATGCATTTCCGAAGAAAACTGCAAAATGAAATGCATTTTAGTAAATTAGTTTAAAAAGCCTATCTTATTCGATTGTTTGCCTCATCTTAATTTAGGGATTTCAATGAAGAAATATGAATTGGAAGGAAGTATTGAAAAAAATGAGCGAAAATTTAGCCTAGCAAAAAATAAAGTAACTATTTGGCCTAAGCTAAGCCAATAAGCAGATGAAGTAAAAGCGTAGATAGCTGAGCATTTTCACTTATAGCATCAGTAATACAAGCATCATTTTATCGATAAGAAGTGAGATAAATGTGTAATAAGATTTGATGACAAAAGACAATAAAGTATAAGAAATAAAATTTAAAACTAAATTTTATTTTAACAAATTAAAGTTAAAATGAATCAAAATAGATTTTGCGATTTGACAAAGATAACGAAGTAGAGGATGACACTGAAGCGAATGAAAGGAAATTCAATAAAGTCCTAAATTTTAGTTTAATTTCTCCACTTGCTGTTCAATCTATTTCGTTTAATCAATTCTTTCAAGTGGTTAAATTTCGGAAATGAGAAAAATCTGCGTTAGCTATAATATTTTCAAAAAAAATTTAAAAAAGAGCCGAGGGAATATTGAAAAGTTTAATTCCAATTACAATACTATCTCAAATGATACATGAGGAAATATAAACTAAGTGAAAAAAGTGGCAGTGAAAATTTGGCTGTATTTTAATGAGACCTATTAAAATTAAATATTATAAGTTTACGTTTTGCACGAAAATAATTATTACGCACGTATCACGGATATATTTCGATCAATTATAATTTCAATTTTATTAAACTAAATATATGATACATATTAACAACTTTCTCTTCTTTTTTTATCTAATTTTTTTTCCTTTAAAAAGCTCTAACTCATCTCATTGGAATTAATCATTTCAATTTACTCCAATTTACGCTTTTATCAGCTACATCAGTTTTTTTAAAAGTAAAATTTTGAAAATAAGCTGCAAGACTTGTCGTGCTTTTAGTGCTGTTTGCATGTGCATAAGTGGCATGTGTGTGTCTTTGTGTGTGTGTGTGTGTGTGTGTGTGTGTGTGTGTGTGTGTGTGCGTATGTGTGTGTGTATATGTGTGCATCTTGCATGTGCTTTTAAAATAAAATAAAATTGAACTGAATTCATTCGAGAAGGACTGAGCAATGCTAAATTCAATTAAAGCAAAATATATCAAATAAAATTGAACAGCTTGAATGAAACCATATAGAACTGAAATACTACATTGAACTGGATTGAAATGAATAAAAATTAAAATCAAGTATTAAAATTTACATGCATTGAAATTCCAAAAAGTTATTCAATTCACTTCTAAAATTTTTTTTTCTTAAAACGTATTTGTAAATGCAAACAAATTGAAAGAATGTCAAGTTCAATTAATTACAAATTCTGTTTGGATGGAATATACGAATACAAATAGAAAATATTATAAATAATATATAAAATAAAAGAAATATGAAATACTTTTAGCATTTTTTAAAATTTAGTTTTAATTCTTGTAGCAAAAAAAGAAACTCAATTTGATAAAGAATTAAATCCGATTTTTTGAATAATAATTCTATTTAATTTATTTATATATGCTATATTTAAGCATTTAAAATAACTTTAAAATTCGCAAATTCTTGCACTTATATACCAATGTTATGTATGCAAAATACGCTTATATACCTGCAATAATCATTTAATTAGATGAAAGAATATACGGCCTGTCACATATTACCAAATCGATGGGTGAAATCTTTGTTGAGCAATACAATTTTTATCAGAAAAAAAACGCAACATCATTTATATCAATAATATTGGTGCATAAAATGACATTGCAAATTAAATTTGAAAAAAAAATACAGTAACTAAGTGAATTTGATTTCAAGTATTATTATTTTAGTACAGTTTTAAAATCTGAAAACACAATTTTATTTTTTATTATTTTTAGTACTATTTTATCTTTTTTCATGTAAATGATTATGAATCCATACTTATCCATAAAATGTTGATATGGGACATTCTCGTTTTGCATTAAATATACGATACATGTCATTCTGTACCATCGTAATAGTTAATATGATACCATTCATACCCAAATAAAATTACAATTGTCTTGAATACGATAACATTTGGATTATCTCTCGTATAATCGTTCCCTTACGGTCTTTTTTTTTTGCAGAATTTTAAATCGATTATTCATACTTACAGAGAAAAGGAAAGAAAAAATTATAGGAATAATAATCAATCAAAACGGCAATTGTTAATTGTTAATCGGAATTGTAATTGCTAATCAGAATTGTAATTGTTAATCGGAATTGTAATTGTTGATCGGAATAGGATACGGCAATTGTTAATTATTAATCGTAATAGTATGAAATAATTATCAATTCTAATACAGTGTAATGCAGAAAGTGTGTTACTATTTAGGGTAAACTGGACGATGATAGTCACAGTAGAGAGAGTAAAGAAAGATGTAATAGGAGGTAGCATAAAGTTCAGTTGTTTGCAGCTTGCATGCAAACCATTTGGTTCGGTTTGCATGCAAATAGCCATGCATGAGTCGTGATGCAATGACTGTTATGTTTATTACGTGGCATGTTCATCAATGTTACGTGATTAGTGTGATTAATTAACAGTAATCAACTAGTATTTTAGGAGTTAGGTCCATCATTCATTGCTATTAGATGTAATATGTATTACTAAATGCTTGAGAAGTTCTATTATTTTTGCATATAATATCAACTTTTCTGACCTTTGCTTATCACTATACATCATTATCAATTCCTAATTATTTCGACATTTTTATTAATTTACAAAAATGTCACAATCTTTCATTCTACTTTCCTAAAAAAGAGCAGTGAAAGGGTTAATTTGATTGCTTTCTAATTTTTACTTTTTAAACATTATTCATCTTCTTCATGTATAAATAATGTCATAACTCAATACAATTGCTTTTTTTCTTCACAATAATAGTGTATCAGTAGTATTCATTCATTAATTCACTGATATGATTTCATTCTTCAATCAGCTTTTTTTTCTCCTTTTTGCATTCATTTATTAGTCTCTAGCATATGTATATCTTTCTATTCTCACCCTTCTTTTTTTTCTTTCGTTTTTCGTTTTTTCTTTTTTTAAATTTTGGTAGTATTGTAAGTATTTTAAGTAGTTTTAATTGTCATCCATATATGTCAGGGTTTT